>NC_053024.1:307130977-307367615 GCF_003073215.2 Triticum urartu
GTCACTGCTTATGGACCCGAACCTGGGTGATCTATCCATGACCAGGATGAAGCTTGGATGAAACTAAGCAGAGGTCCGAACCGACTGATGTTGAAGAATCAGCGGATGAGTTGTGGTTAGGGGTGAAATGCCACTCGAACCCAGAGCTAGCTGGTTCTCCCCGAAATGCGTTGAGGCGCAGCAGTTGACTGGACATCTAGGGGTAAAGCACTGTTTCGGTGCGGGCTGCGCGAGCGGTACCAAATCGAGGCAAACTCTGAATACTAGATATGACCCAAAAATAACAGGGGTCAAGGTCGGCCAGTGAGACGATGGGGGATAAGCTTCATCGTCGAGAGGGAAACAGCCCGGATCACCAGCTAAGGCCCCTAAATGACCGCTCAGTGATAAAGGAGGTGGGGGTGCAAAGACAGCCAGGAGGTTTGCCTAGAAGCAGCCACCCTTTAAAGAGAGGGGAGTCAACCTGGGCCCACCCAGTCAAAGTCAATGGGTCAAACCCACCGGCGTTTAACCGCCGGCGAGGCCAGATGCGGCGGAGGCTTCGGAAAACGCCCACAGATGACCATTTGCGCGGCGGAGAGGCTCTACGTGTTGCTGGGAGCAAGCCGCAACTTTTGGTGGCAGTAGTTGGGCTCGGGGTTGCCGGAAATGACGCCGGCGACGAGTTTGGCGGCGGCCGGAGTCGAATGAAGATGAACCCGAGGCTACGGGGCACGGCGAGGCATGCGGGGTGGTGCGTTGGGTTCCTGGGGACGTGGTGAGTGCGGTGACGCGCTCAGATTCGAGCTTACACGTCTGTGGCTACGACGGCGACATGGCCGGCGGAGCCGAGCTCTCGGCCGTGATGGCCAACGGGGTTAGGGGGCAGCTCGAGCGACGTGGCTAGGGGGAGAAGAGAGAGGAGCTCACGGCGAGTGCAGCGGTGGCCTCGGAGAGCTCGGGGAGGCAGCGAGTCGAGCGCGGGGTCGCCGGCATTCTCGGAGCTCGAAGGTTGAAGAAGAGGTCGAGGAAGACGTTGCAGGGCTTCCGGCGTTGCGTAGCTCAGCGAGGAGGTCGAGGGAGATGCGGCGGAGCTCGTGGACACGATGGGGAGGCATGCAGACGACGGTGGCTACGGCTATGGCGGTAAGACGGCGGCGGCTGCGTCGGCCATGGCTTCAGGGGACCGAGGGGGAGAGCAGGGGGAGGAGTGTGAGGTGTCCAGGGGGTCGGGGGCGCGACGTGGAGGCCGTCTAGCCCGTCCAGCGGCGAAGCGGCAAGCAGGAGGTGGCGCTCGGTGGTGCGCGCGCGTCGGGCACGCTTCCCGTCGTCCTTTTGTCCCAAGGAATGGGACGACTGGCACGACCACATGGACTGGGCCGTGCTGGGCCGGCCATTTGGGCTACAGGCGCGCCAGGTAAGAAGGCCCAGGTGGGTTTCTCTCTCTCTCTCTCTCTGTTTTCTGTTTTTATTGATTTTCTATTATTTCTGTAACTTTGTGGCTTTATTAAAAATAGTTAGGCACTTACAAAAATCCCGAAAATAATCATAGGCTCTGTTTAGATTATTTCCAACAGCCCACACTTATTTCCAGAATTATTTGAGCATTTAAAGTATTTTATAGCATTTAAATGTCCAAATTCAAATACTTATGATTTAATTCAAAAAAAATCCAGAATGTCCTAGAAAAGAGTGCACCATTTTTGCCAGGGGTTTTAGCCCAATCCAGAAATGATGAACATTTTGTGAAGGGCATTTTGGGTTCATTGAAACCAATTTTAGTAAACCCTAGTTGGTTTAAGGGGGTGCTGGGGGTTCTATTATCCCCATTTCATATTTCTGGGAGAATTAAACATGATGCAAACACTCTAATGCATGAACTTGCTAGGGTGTGACAACTCACCCCCACTCAAAAGAATCTCGTCCCGAGATTTAGGATCTGTTGGGAAGAAGGTGGGGTACTCGAGTCGAAGACGATCCTCCCTTTCCCAAGTGGCTTCTTTCTCGGAATGGTGTGACCATTGAACCTTGAGAAACTTGATGTTATGGCGTCGAGTGGTACACTCGACTTGATCAAGGATACGAACGGGATATTCCCGATATGAGAGATTATCTTGTAGATCAAGCGTTTTGTGGCCCACTCCACGGATAGGATCCGCGAAGCAACGCCTGAGTTGAGAATGTGGAAGACATCGTGAACTCTAGAAAGATGCGGAGGTAGTTCCAATTGGTAGGCAACTTCTCCTCGTTTGGCAAGAATGCGAAAGGGTCCAATGTATCGAGGAGCCAATTTGCCTTTGATACCGAAACGATGGGTTCCCTTTAACGGAGTAACCCGAAGGTAAGCCTTCTCGCCGACTTCATAGGTCATGAGCTCATGTTTACGATCATATTGGCTCTTATGATGAGATTGGGTTGTTTTCAATTTCTCACGAATAACGCGAACCTGCTCTTCTGCTTCCTGAATCATATCCGGGCCAAAGAGTTGTCTTTCCCCTGTTTCTGACCAGTTAAGAGGTGTTCAACATTTTCGTCCATAGAGAACTTCGAAAGGAGCTTTGCCCAAGCTAGCTTGATAACTATTGTTATAAGAAAACTCCGTGAATGGTATCTTCCAGAATTTGATTTACTCGCTCTACTTGACCACTTGATTGGGGGTGGAAGGCGGTGCTAAAAGAGAGACGAGTTCCCATATCATTTTGGAAACTTTCCCAAAATCGAGAGGTGAAGAGACTCCCACGGTCTGAGTTAATTTCCAATGGGACACCATGAAGAGACACTACTTGGGAGATGTATAATTCAGCTAGCTGGCTAGCGGTGATACTCTCACGAACAGGTAGGAAATGGGCTACTTTGGAAAGACGATTGATCACGACGAAGATAGCATTATTCCCTCTCTTGGTCCTGGGAAACCCAGTAATGAAATCCATACTGATTTTTATCCCATTTCCACTCAGGAATAGCCAAAGTTTGAAGGGTGCCAGCAGGCCGTTGATGCTCTGCTTTAACACGACGACAGACGTCGCAACTAGCAATGTATTGAGAAATTTCTCTCTTCATCCTAGTCCACCAAAACCTCTAGCGTAGGTCTTGATACATTTTAGTACTACCGGGATGAATGGTGAGAGGGGATTCATGAGCTTCCTTAAGAATCAACTGACGTAGATGTTGTTTCTTGGGAACCACCAAGCGGTTCTCGAAGAAGACAACACCTCGCTCATCCATGGAAAAACATTTAGCAACTCCGCTAGCGATGTTTTCCTTAATCCGGGATATGCCCTTATCATACCACTGGGCGGTTCTGATCTGATCCATAAGGTTAGGCTTCGCCACCAGGGTGGATAGGAATCCTTGAGGAACAATGTGAAGATTAAGCTTACGAAATTCCTCGTGGAGAAGTGGTTGACTCTGTTGTAACATCAGGTTGTTACAATATTACGACTTAGCGCATCAGCCATGACATTGGCTTTGCCCGGGGTATAAGTTATTCCTAAATCGTAATCTGAGATCAACTCAACCCAACGTCTTTGCCTGAGATTCAAATCCGGTTGGGTGAAGATATATTTCAAACTTTGGTGATCGGTGAAGATCTCGCAACGATTACCGAGAAGGTAATGTCGCCAAGTTTTAAGTGCATGGACTACAGCTGCAAGCTCTAGGTCATGTGTGGGATAGTTTTCCTCATGTGGATGTAACTGCCGTGAGGCATAGGCAATTACCTGACGATCTTGCATGAGTATGCAACCTAGTCCTTGTCGCGAGGCGTCGCAATAGATAATAAAGTCCTTGGAGAAATCTGGTGGTACCAGTACGAGAGCAGATGTCAGGCATCTTTTCAGTTCCTGAAAGTTGAACTCGCACTATGGGGTCCACTCGAACTTTTTATCTTTCTTGAGGAGTTCAGTTAGGGGTTTAGCAACCTTGGAGAAATTCTCGACGAAGCGGCGGCAATAACTCGCTAAGCCAAGGAAGCTTCAAACTTGCTTGACCGTCTCAGGTGGAGTCCAATCAAAGGACGGCTTGAACTCGCTCGGGATTGACAGCAATACCCTTACCAGAGATTACATGGCCTAAATAGGTCACTTCTGGCAACCAAAATTCACACTTGGAGAATTTGGCATAAAGGCTATGCTCTCGAAGTTTCGTCAATACCAGCCTTAGATGTTCGGCATGTTCCTCTTCATTCTTGGAGTAGATGAGTATATCATCGAGGTATACCATGATGAATTTATCCAAATACTCCATGAAGACTGAGTTCATTAACCGAGAGAAAGTGGCTGGGGCATTGGTTAAACCGAAGGACATGACGGTGTACTCTATTGGCCATAACGAGTAACAAAGGCCGTTTTGGGAATGTCCCCGTTTATGATTTTGATTTGATGGTAGCCCAACCTCAAACCCATCTTGGAAAAGACTGAGGATCCAGCGAGCTGGTCATACAGATCATTGATCCTGGGAAGCGTATACTTGTTCTTGATAGTGACCAAGTTGACAGGTCGGTAATCTACAACCATCCGATCCGTTCCATCCTTCTTCTTGACGAAGAGGACGGGGCAAGCCCAAGGAGAGGAACTAGGACGGATGAAACCCTTTTTCAAGGACTCATCGAGTTGGTTCTTAAGCTTGACTAGTTCTAAGGGTGCCATCTTATAGGGTCTTCTAGAAATTGGAACGGTTCCTGGGACAAGGTCTATCACAAACTCGACATCCCTGTCAGGTGGAACACCTGGAAGTTCTTCTGGAAAGACATCCGGGAAGTCTCGGACTACCAGAATATCTTCAAGGTCTGGAAGGGGGTTTGCATTTAGGGAGTAAAGTTGGCGCTTGGCCACTCGAGTTAAGACATTGACTGTCTTGCCCGATGGGTGAGTAAGTTGAACGGTTCTAGTGGCACAATCAATCTTAGCATAATGAGCTGACATCCAGTCCATACCCAAGATGATGTTTATGTCCGAGGACTTGAGAGCTATTAAAGATGCAAGGAAGACAAGTCTATCGACAAGAATTTCGTTCCCATGGCTTACTCTAGAAGTTTGCCATTTGGAACCCAAAGTTTGAATTACCATGGAAGTGGGCATGTCACAGAATGTCGTGTTATGCAATCGAGCATAGTTCTCAGATATGAATGAATGAGATGCTCCAGTATTGAAAAGAACAGATGCCTGATGGCAATTAACAAGGAGCGTACCAAGGACGATGTTAGGATCCTCATGAGCCTCCTCAGCTGAGACATAATTGACATGGCCACGTGCAGTGGTGGCTGGCTTGGCGTAGAAGGTCTTTCCCGCTGGCTTACCACGGCCAACGGACTTTCCAGACTGATTGGGGTTGTTGTTTTGGGGACACTCTCGACTGTAGTGACCCGACTCTCCACACTTGAAACATGTCACAACATTGGGGCGTGGAGCAGCATTAGCAGCAGGGCCACCATAGGGCTTAGACGATGCAAACTGCTGGTTGGGGCGAGGTGCCTCGAAGGATGGCCTCGGAATGAGCCTGGGTGGCAGTGCCGTGCTTGGAATCCACACACGGCGCTTCTGAGATCCTAAGCCGGATGAAGAACCAAAATCACGATAGTGCTTGCGTGAAGCGTCATAGTTAGACTAGCCTGTCTCAGCACTGATGGCTTTATTGACCAACTTCTGAAAGGAGGTGCACTCGTGCAGACGAAGATCGCAGCGAAGCTCAGGGCTAAGTCCCTTGCGGAACCTTGCCTGCTTCTTAGCGCCGGTGGATACCTCTTCAGGAGCATATCGTGCCAGATTCCCAAATTCACGACTATATGCATCCACAGTCAGTCTTCCTTGGGTGAAATTGCAGAACTCTTCCCTCTTGCGATCTATGAGACCTTTCGGGATGTGATGCTCACAGAAAGCCTCACTGAATTCAGCCCAAGTAGTGATTTGGCCGACCGGGCGCATAGCCTCAAAGTTTTCCCACCAAAGGCTAGCAGGGCCTTCGAGGTGATAGGCAGCATAGGTAACCTTATCAGCTTCGGCTACGTTGGCAGAACATAGCTTGTGTGTGATGCTGCGGAGCCAGTCATCCGCGTCGAGGGGCTCGACGGAATTTTGGTGGGTACAACTTGATAAAGTCATTGATTGACACCAAGTCATTTCGCTGATGGCGTGCAGTGTTCTGCTCAATCCGCTCCAACAAGCGGTTAGTCTCACACTTGTTTCTTTCCGCCTCCAGCATAACTTCGGTCAGAGAAGGCGGGTGAGGCAGATTTTCACCCCTAGCTGCACTGGCTTCCCCCTGCTCCGGGGCAGCAGGGTTGCTGCGGGTGTTGACCATCCTAGGAGAAAACAAGACAACGGTTTAGATTTGGCACAAACTTAGCAAGGAAGTGCAGAATGTAATGGATAACATGGAATGCTAAGATGTTCATTGCACGACATGGTAATATAGAAACTGCCATATATATATACCATTGGTCATACACACCCTACATAGTTTAGTACAAGCCCAAGCTAGAGTACAACTACGGTGAAAGACATTACATCTCATCGGAGGCATTCCAAGCTCCTATACATTATTTTTCTACACCTCCGGAGCATGATACACACCAAGTCGTATCCCACGGGTCACGTAGGACTGTGGAGAATACAACTATTGCAGTACTAGTGAAACTACTACTAGCTCAAACGGCTCCGTAGTAATCCTCATAAAAGTCACCACCAAAGCCTGGAAGTGGAACATGATCATCTGGGAATAGACGGTCCTGCGGAGCCTGCGGACCATAGGGACTCGGATGTGGCCTCGGTCCCACAGGTGGTGGCAGACGGGGACCACGAGGAGGGGTGATGCCTCCTACATCGCGCCACTCCATACAATATGGCAATCCAGACCATACAAGGTACAAGTCCCTCATGTCCATGTATCCTGCCTGCACCGCAGGTGCAAACCGAGTCAAAGTGGCCCAATGATCAGAACGAGTGTGGAAAAGCTCCATACGCAAGGCCCGATTTTCACGGTCCTTATCCACGAGCATCTCGGCAGTGGTGCAGACTAGTGACTCCTCATGTGTAGAGTCATAGTACAAAGCCTGATAGTACCCCTGTGCTCCAGGAAGTGAGGCTGGCATGTAACGGAAATATGTGTTCTGAAGCAAGGCAGTCCTGGCTCGAATGTTAGTCATCATTGAATAGGCTGCATCCTGCACAGACATCTCAATAGTGAACCAAGTCCATAGGAACAGTGAAGGGGCTCAGTGGCTCCAGGATAAGAGGGATATATCCTGACGGTACAAAGGTACTGGCTCTGGTTGAAGTCTTTGAACTGCTCCTTGACGGTATATTCCGAGTACCACCGATAACCTGACTCGACCATCACTCGAACCAACATGGCCGTGTGGCCAGGCACATCGAGGCACCGGGTCAGACGAACCACTTGGTTCTGCGAACGGGTGGCCATCTGAAAGCATAGAATAATGCAAAGGCATTAGAATTTTCTAGGGGAAATCGGACAACATAACGGCTGTAAATGCTCAGGAAAAGATTTGAGACATCCACAGCAGTTGCAATACCACTCAACAACATCATATCAAGGTTCTGATTCAACTGACAACATACTAAAAGTAGTAGAAACTGTACTGTGGCTGGTAACAACAATCCTATAAGCTACTACGGATTAGTAACACGTGAACCTGATAGAAAGAAGAGAGCCTAGTCCTTAACCCACGTAGAAAGAGAAGAGAATGACTCAGATCAGAGGGCATAAGGTAAAGGAGTAAAAGAGCCTTACGTTCCCTCCCACAATAAATTCCCCTACATATAACTAAAGCATTTCTAGACTCGACATCGACCAGTTTGGCTCAACGAACCTACAGGCAGTCCGGCTCTGATGCCAACGCTGTCAGGACCCCGATTCCAAGTCACATCGATCTAGCCGGTAACACCTCATATCACATTGCGGCCTCACGCACTGTATCCCCACGGGTGTCGCCTTACCATGGACCGGGACCGTTTGCGCCTTTTGGCTCACGTATATGATAATGTCGCTAGCAACCATATGACAGAGAACCCGGGCCAACATGGCTAGTCGTGAACCCAAAGCGGTACAGACCTATGGGGACAGGCATACATGAATCACATCGAGCATGTCGGTCATCAGCAAGTGAATCCGGGCTGTAGCACTGGGCTAACAGGACTCCGGGGAACCCGGGCTGTAGCAGGCTAGGCAGGACTCCGGAAGTCACCGCGTGACATTTCCCCGAAGGGACAGACATAGGAACGAAGTGAAACACATGCCGGCCAGTCAAGTGTCCTGAGCAGTAGTGCTGGGCTAGCAGGACTCCGATGAACCAGGCTGTAGCGGACTACTATGGCTCGAGGAGCACTGGACTACATTTCCCCATAAGAGAGACTGCCAAGGATAAACAACTAGATTGTCGGATCCCACACATACCAAGCATTTCAATCATACACACAATATGCTCGATATGTGCAAATACAACATGGCATCACAACAAAACTCTACAACTCAAGTACTTTATTTAAAGGCTCCAGAGAGCCATACATAACTGTTCATACAGGTAGGGGTCACATGACCCGACACTCAAGTCATACAAGCATACAAGCACATGCGGAAGCAAATAGTCTGAGTACAGACACTAGAAAGAAAGAAGGCTTCTCGAAGCCTGTCTATCTACATAGGGCCCTCCATGGCCAGGATCACCACCTGGGTGGCAAGTTACTCATCGACATCGAGGTCTACATAAAACCCATCGGAGGGGCCGGTGTTGTCGTCTGAAAACAGTAATCAAAGCAAACATGAGTAAAAAGGTACTCAGCAAGTCTTACAACAGAACCTACTATACATGCTCATTCTCAAGAAGGTGGTGGAGTTATTGCAGCAAGCCATCTTTGACTCTTGGCTAAGCTATCCTACGAGACACCACTAGTAAAATAGTTTTCGCACACGAGTCCACTAATCACCAACACAATACTCCACCGGGGATCCTCCCTCGTCATCCTACGAGAGGGCCATCCTCGGTACTCACACTTATCTTGAGTCTTTTAGTAGTAACCATTAACTTGTCTATGAACTGTATAGGCAACCAAGTAGTCCTTTACCGTGGACGCGGCTATTCGAATAGATGATGTTAACCCTGCAGGGGTGTACTTCTTCATACACGCTCTCACCACTTACCGTCGTTTACATGACATGTACTCGACAACCTTCAAGCGGAAGCCCAACGAGGGTGTTGGCCACGGCCTACCTAAACACTCAAGTCTCTAGTCCAGGTTTATCGCCTATCCAGGTTCCATCCGCGGGGAGTCCGGCCGAGGTTTCCACATACGGCCCTGAATGATGTGAACAGGGTTCCCGAGACACCAAACGGGTGACTCGGTACACCGTGCCATGGTGTATCTACTGCATCATAGCCCACCCCTAGGGTCAGCGCTACGCACGGCCGCCAACACATAACCTACAAACACCAGAAACTAATTGCAACTCCTGGAGAGATTACTAGGGTGATTAAGAAGCCGAGAGGGTCAATTAAGGATCCCAATGCATGGTAGTAGCTGATTCTTAAATCACACATACAGATCTCAGTTCTTAGGGACGGCCTCAATGAAACAACCCACCATGTACTCCTACATGGCCTCTCATCGATACCTTTACCAAATCATGTTCAACACATCTCTCACATTACCGACATAATCATTTCACTCTAGCCCATCGCCTAGATGAACCAGACCTGACACAACTCTAAGCATAGCATGCATAGCAAGGTAGGAAACACATACATGGCTCAATCAACTCCTACACATGCTAGTGGGTTTCATCTAGTTACTGTGGCAATGACAGGTCATGCAGAGGATAAGGGTTCAACTACCGTAGCACACAGCAGTTTGAAACGTTGTTGTCTTAATGCAGTAAATGAGAGCAGAGGCGAGAATATGGGATTGTATTGATATGATCAATGGGGCTGCTTGCCTGATGGAGTAGTAGTAGGGTACTGCCCTTCAGTTGGATACTCGGAGATATCCTCAGAGGCAGAACCTACCACGAAAGACACCACAGAATATAATCAACACAGGGCAATATGCAACAATATGATGCATGCTATGACATGGCAAAATGAGGTGTCCTGCCTAATGCAATGTGAAACAAGTTGAAATGGATCCATTTGAATCAAAGATTCAAATGGAAGCTTAGGTTCTTATGCATAATAAGTGTATTAGCTTGTTTCACCTAAACAACAAGGTTAAAGTGTTTTGTCCTGCATGAAAGCATTACAGATGGAAAGATTGAATTTTTCTGATCATTTTTCATATGTAATTTGTTTGATTTGGAGCTATGGTTGATTTCCTATGATTTTTAGAAGTTTTGGCTAATTTCAGGAATTTCCTATATAAGAATAAACCCAGAAATTAAATAACTGCGTCAGCACTGCGTCACTATGACGTCAGCGAGTCAAAGGCGCCAGCCCAGGTCAAACCTGACGGCTGGGACCCACACGTCAGTGAAACATCTAATTAACAGGGTTAAATTAACACTAACTAAACTATCAGTGGGGCGTGGGCCCGCATGTCAGTGACCTAAACTAACTAAAATTAGTTAGTGCTAACCCTAGGTTAATTAGCAGAGGGGGGCCCACTTGTCATAGACTCAGGGGAGTCAACCTAGGCCCACCCAGTCAAAGTCAATGGGTCAAACCCGCCGGCGTTTAACCGCCGGCGAGGCCAGACGCGGCGGAGGCTTCGGAAAACGCCCACAGACGACCATTTGCGCGGTGGAGAGGCTCTACGCGTTGCTGGGAGCAAGCCGCAGCGTTTGGTGGCAGTAGTTGGGCTCGGGGTTGCCGGAAACAACGCCGACGACGAGTTTCGAGGCGGCCGGAGTCAGGAGAAGATGAACTCGAGGCTACAGGGCACGGCGAGGCATGTGGGGTGGTGTGTTGGGTTCCTGGGGACATGGTGAGTGCGATGACGCACTCGGATTCGATCTTACGCGTCTGTGGCTACGACGGTGACATGGCCGGCGGAGCCGAGCTCTCGGCCGTGATGGCCAACAGGGTTAGGGGGCAGCTCGAGCGACGTGGCTAGGGAGAGAAGAGAGAGGAGCTCAAGGCGAGTGCAGCGGTGGCCTCGGAGAGCTCGGGGAGGCAGCGAGTCGAGCGCGGGGTCGCCGGCGATCTCGGAGCCCGAAGGTTGAAGAAGAGGTCGAGGAAGACGTTGTAGGGCTTCCGGCGTTGCGTAGCTCAGCGAGGAGGTCGAGGGAGATGCGGCGAAGCTCGTGGACATGGTGGGGCGGCATGGGGACGACGGTGGCTACGGCTACGACGGCAAGACGGCGGCGGCTGCGTCGGCCATGGCTTCGGGGGAGCGAGGGAGAGAGAAGGGGGAGGAGTGTGAGGTGTCCAGGGGGTCAGGGGCGCGACGTGGAGGCCGTCTAGCTCGTCCAGCGGCGAAGCGGCAAGCAGGAGGTGGCATTCGGCAGTGGGCGCGCGTCGGGCACGCGCCCGTCGTCCTTCTGTCCCAAGGAAGGGGACGAATGGCACGGCCAGATGGACTGGGCCGTGCTGGGCCAGCCATTTGGGCTACAGGAGCGCCAGGTAAGAAGGCCCAGGTGGGTTTCTCTTTCTCTCCGTTTTCTGTTTTTATTGATTTTCTATTATTGCTGTAACTTTGTGGCTTTATTAAAAATAGTTAGGCACTTACAAAAATCCTGAAAATAATCATAGGCTCTGTTTAGATTATTTCCAACAGCCCACACTTATTTCCAAAATTATTTGAGCAATTAAAGTATTTTATAGCATTTAAATGTCCAAATTCAAATACTTATGATTTAATTCAAAAAAAATCCAGAATGTCCTAGAAAAGAGTGCACCATTTTTACCAGGGGTTTTAGCCCAATCCAGAAATGATGAACATTTTGTGAAGGGCATTTTGGGTTCATTGAAACCTATTTTAGTAAACCCTAGTTGGTTTAAGGGGGTGCTGGGGGTTCTATTATCCCCATTTCATATTTCTGGGAGAATTAAACATGATGCAAACACTCTAATGCATGAACTTGCTAGGGTGTGACACAGACGCAGTCAACGCGCCTGGTTCCTTCGATGCAGGGAGGCAGAGAATCGAGCTCGTGCTCGTCAGAAGGCAGCGACGCTGCAGGGGTGCGTGGGACTCCGGCGAGCGGTGGGATGGCGCGGCTCCGGCGTGGCGTCGGAGAGGCTGGCAGGAGACGGGACGAGCAGGACGATGCCGGCGGCAGCGAGAAAAAGCAGGTGGGGCAGCGTGGGACTTGTGGTCAATGCGGCAGGGGCGGCTTCCTCTGTATGCTCCCGACAGAAGGATGAAGCGCGGCGCGGATGGATCTCGATGGACTCCGGCGACGCGGAAAGCAAAGGAGGCCAAGGCGACATGGCAGGGGCGCGTGCAGGGACTTGTCGATCCACTCGACGAGTCAGATCACGGCGGCGGCAGCTCAGCCGTTCCTTCGCAGTGGTGCGGAGAAGGACTCCGGTGAGGGGACTTGGCGTGGCAGTGCACGGTCAACGCGAGAAGGCACCCTCATTGCGTTCATCTCTAAGCTTAGACGAGCAGGACACGGGGCAACACCTGCAGTGTCCGGACTTGGGGCTCAAGCAGCAGCGACGTCGCGTGCAGGGGAGGCGGACGCCGAGGAAGAAGCTCTCCGGGTCCTTGTGGAAGCGAGCGTAGGCGAGGAAGACAGCGGTCGACGCCGTGGTGCTCCTAGCGGAAGAAGCCGGACGGAGACGGGCGGATCAACCCGAGCTCGAGCTCAAACTCGGCTCGGTCATGGCGTCCTGTGAGCGGGAGAGATGTGAGACAAAGAGAAAGAGAAGGAAAAGGAGCTAGAGGAAAAGGAAGAAGGAAGAGGATCAAGGGGCGGTCTGGTCCTGCGGCGCGGTCGCGGACGGCGAGGGCTCCGATGGCCGGCGAGGGTTGGTGGCAAGGTGCTCGGAGGCGGCAAGAGTGCGCTGGTTCGGGAGCGAGCACTTCTCGCTCGGGCTCCGATCTAGACCGAGCGGGAAGGCAGGGGAGGTCCTCATGGTTGTTGGATGGATGGGTTTGTGGATCTGGAGGTGAGCTCTAGCGGTTGGCTGCGGGAGGATTTGGATCTGGGAAGATCCCAAGGTGGAAGGAGAGACGAGGTGGAGTGGCGGCGCGGTGATGGAATGGATGGGACAACTCCCTAAATTTTAGGGTTGGTCTATATATGTAGCAGACGGAATGGGTTTTTAGGTGCGTCCGATCGTCATCGAACGGCTCCGGGTCAATTGGGTACTCAAAAGAAGAAACGAAAGAAGTATTGTGGTATTTCAGGGTTGATCCAGACTCAACTGTTACGACCGAGGGGGCCGGGTTAGGGGGGTATCTTGTCCCTCTGATCTTAATCGGACGGTCCCGGATAAATAGGCTAGGGAGGCCAAAAAGAAAAACCGAGATGTTTTGTAGATGTTTGGGGATGATCCGGATCCAATGGTGACGACTGCCCGGGTCGGGTCCGGGGAAGTTTCGGACGCGCACGAGAGGCCTGTGCATGGCACAAAGAGGGGCAGGCTGGGCCTAGGTGGACTGTGGAGAGCGGGTTAGTCTGAGAGAAGAGGGTAGAGATGCAGCCTGGCACGGTTTCCAGAGACCGAAACGTCCGACGAAAAGACCGGCTATACTGCCGCTATTGGTTAACTGTTGGGGCATCAAACAGACTTCGAATGCGATGAAACTTGGCAGGCGGCCTACTGGCAACCTAACAACACTGCATGCCAACTTTCAACCCATTTTGAGAACATTTTCCGGCCACTCCACCACTATGAGAGGATCTCGTCCCGAGATCTAGGATGGCACCGGAGGGAAGCAGAAAAGGAAGAGGTAAAACAAAGTTGGTTCTTTGACAAACGAATGAAACCACGAGCCTTGAGAGGTTAAACCATTTTGAGAAAAGAATACAACGGATATGATCGAAGTTGAAAACACTCCGTTAGAAAAAGGAAGAAGCAACATTACTAGAACCTTGTAGGTTGAAAGACATAGGAAAAGTGTCACAAAGGACAAGAAGTACGAGCAAGCACTCCGGTAGAAACGAGATGTACAGGGAACGATAAGGATCAATTACGACAACACTCCGGTTGTAAATGGAAGGTAAAGAATATGAACTTGGCAAAATGAAAGCACTTGGATGAGAGTCCGGTTAGAAGAGGAATGATAGACACAACACTCCGGTTAAACAAGATAGAGAAGGAATAAGAATGATATAAATTGGACAGCACTCCGACTGTAAATGGAATGAATTGAACATGATTTTGACAAGATGAGAGGATACTTGAAAAGAGGACACGACACTCCGGTTAAAAGGATAAGCACGAAAAGAACAATATCCTCACCATTCGAGATGATGAGAGAAAAGAGCAACATCACCATGCCCCCGGAAGAAAGAATAGAAGGTCGATCGTCGAAACAATAGAACAGAGGATAAAATGACAACTTCTGCCACAAATGAGCTTGGAAAACACCCTTTCAAGAAATTTATACGGAGTTGATGGAAAACCCACAACGAAACGAAAAAACTTGTAGAGGGCTTATGGAAAAACTTCTCAAAATTGAGGCAAAATTCTGCCACTACGGAAACGAAAGATTGGATTGATATCAACAAGAAGACGAGAAGGTTATTTCACCACGAGTATAAATGAAGAACTTGGGTCATTTATAAGCACCATAATTAGCAACAATCCTTAGGGAAAAGCTTTAGGTGAAAAATAACCCAAGATAATTTCAACGAAGAGATTGATGGTTTGAAAAGATGTCTTGAGCGAAGAGAAAATGATGGATTTAGATATGTCACTCTTGAAACTTGTGAATCATGAAACACGAAGGAAAATTATCAAAAATGACATAACACCACCTGAAATGATAAGGTAGAAAGAATTGCACTTCGGAATGTAAGATGAAGAATGCTTAAACTCCTCAAGACAAAACATGTGTTGAGCACCATGCATACTTTTGAGAGTATAGCTTGGCGGATCATAACTTCAAGAGAAATCTTGAAGAACAATTGAAGAATGAAAGGAATCCTTGATGAACCACCATGAAGAACTCTGGTAATAAAAGGATGATAAAGGAAAGAGAAGTTGAAAACACAAGGTGAAGCCTTGTAATGATTTAGATGGATCTTCGTGATGATGAGAGATTGGAACTCCGGGAAAAGAAAAGATGAAACAATTGAAACCAAGAATTACTTCACCGTGAACAAACTCCGGAAGAATGAATCATTCACTTGGATGAAACAAGAATAAGAATTATGTTATGCGCATCCTTCACCAATTAAATTGATGACAAGCAACAGATTTGGCATACCACTTATTCTCGTAGAAAGGATTAAGAGAGGTATAGTGCAAACTTGAGAAGGTCTTCGACGAACCACCGGAAGGATAGAAATAATGAATAAATTGATATGATAAACGAAGGAAGAAGAATCTTGGAAGAACCACCGTAAGACTTGAAAATGAAAGTAGCAAAGGCACAAAACACCAGGAAGAATTTGAAAACGAATGAAGATACTTGCTGGGATTTAGATACATGAGAACGAAGAGATCAAGAACTGATTAGAGGATATTTGAATGATGCACCGGTAAGATTTGGAGAATGAGAGCTGAAAGCTGAGAATGAATAAACCCGGAATGATGGCCTTCAGAGAATCAAACTGAAAAGACTCCTGAATTGCTCCGGATGGGTGGAAAGAGTTCTCCCAATCAAAAACAATTATGAGAGGATGGCAGAAAGCTTGAACCATGAATCTTTGAGAGAACGGATAAGATTTGAGAGAAACTCTTCTTCGGTCTTCATATGTTGAGAATGACGATGAGAAGCACCACCCAGAATTGTTGAGGCACTCCGGAATGAAAATTAGAAATGTTGAACCAACGATGAAAAGAATTTGAAAGATCTTGGAGAAAGACATTTGAGTGATGACAAATCATTCTTACGTCAAACTTGGAAAAGAATTTGCGAGTAACTCTGGGGAGATTAGAAGAGTCAGGTAAGATCCTGGGAAAAGACCTGTGGGTTAGGGCCCACTCAAAAGAAACACCGTTGAACGATTACTTGAAAGGGAGATTGCACCGATTGAATTAAATGGCTTGAATAAGATAACAACCTCGAGATAGCTTAAGCGAATTAGCAATGGAAATGCGAATCTCCTGAGATATCTTCAGCACTCCGGAACAATTGAATAGCAAGCGGGGAATGATTATGAGGTGCACCGGTATGGGAAAACATTTGAAACGGGGAAAGGGATATGATCAACAAAGCTTGAATTGAATCCACCGGAGAAGAAAAAAGAATGAAGAATGATGATTTGAAATTTCCTTAGAAAAGAATGAAGAGACTTCACCTGAATAAAACGGATATTTGATTAAGAATTCTGAGTCCTTGAAGAAACAAGGGTGGGAGGGCAGGAAAACAAAAGCAACTTTGGACGGATGAAACAAATAACGTTGAGAAGACTTTGAGTTGATCTTGCGGATGGGAAAATGACCGGATCCACTTGAAGAGAAACACGCCAGTTGAAAAGGATTGACATGACAATCTCGATTATCATGAAGGATTAGCATCCACATAGAAATATGAGGACACTTCTTAGGACAGGTATGGAATTAACACTTGACATTGAAGCAACTCGAATACCACAAACCAAAACAAAACAAAGGATTGGCTTGCAAAATAAGCCAGAAACAAACATACGATAGATCCATATCGTATCATGTGTCTGTTGGAAAGATATTCTAGGAGCTACTTGAATTCCCACTTATAAACTCCCGAAACTTTCTGGTTATGCAATCAGGTGTTGGGGATACAGGGGAAGCATAATATCTCACCCAAACTAACAAATCCTACATCCAGCTGTATTCATCCTTCAACACATAACCAAGAAACCTTCGGAAATCATTTACCTCAACCTTCAAAAAGCATCCGTTATACGAGTTATGGCAATACTCCTGAACTCCCGCCCCAGTACTGGGTGGCATCGAGGTTATCTCACCAACAACTGCATAAAAGAGATTTTCGATGTCGGCGAACTCAGGTATTCCAGAACTGCAACAATAAAATTGTGACGACAACACCTGGGAGCTCAACTACCCGGGACACTGCCACAACCCCTAAATGTCAGGAGGCACCAAGAACAATGTTCTCATCACAAAACCATCGAAACGATTCCAACATACCCGCGTGATCCTAAAAAAAATTCGTGAAATTTGAGGAGAGAAGAGTCAAAACTCTACGTCAGGAGGCCTCACCAGAGCGACGAAGGGACTGAGGAGTAAAAAGAATCCCACTCTCTGATATATATAATCCTATAAGACTCAAAACATTTTGTTCTAGACTCAACAACGCCAGCGATTCGATCAAGCAGGGGGCTCCTAAGTCAGGGATGGCTCTGATTACCAACTTGTAACACCCACAATGCTGCTATATCTCCCACGTGTCAGGGCACGACTTAGAGGCACAGCCGCATGGTAGGTTTGTCGCAAGAGGGGTAATCTTCACACAATCCCATGTACTGAATAAGAAAGGGATAAAGAGTTGGCATACAATCGCCACTTCACACAAGTTCAAGATTAAACATACATCATCTATAATACAATCAAGGTCCGACTATGGAACCAAAAGAAAGAAAGACAACCCCAAATGCTAGATCCTCGATCGACCCAACTGGGCTCCACTACTGATCAACTGGAAGCGAAACAACACAACGAACACGATCTTCATCGAGCTCCCACTTGAGCTCAGTTGCGTCATCTGCATTGGTATCATTGGCACCTGCAACTGTTTGGAAGTATGTGTGAGCCACGAGGACTCAGCAATCTCACACCCGCAAGATCAAGACTATTTAAGCTTATGGGTAGGAAAGGAATAATGAGGTGGAGCTGCAGCAAGCACTAAGCATATATGGTGGCTAACATACGCAAATAAGAGCGAGAAGAGAAGCAATGCACGGTCGTGAACTAGAAGTGATCAAGAAGTGATCAAGAAGTGATCCTGAAGCTACTTACGTTCAAGCATAACACAAGAACCGTGTTCATTTCTGGACTCCGCCGAGAAGAGACCATCACAGCTACACACGCGGTTGATGCATTTTAATTAAGTTAAGTGTCAAGTTATCTACAACCGAACTGCCCATAACTGCGGGCATGGCTTTCGAAAGTTCAAAACCCTCCAGGGGTGTCCCAACTTAGCCCATCACAAGCTCTCACGGTCAACGAAGGATATTCCTTCTCCCAGGAAGACCTGATCAGACTCGGAATCCCGGTTACAAGACATTTCGACAATGGTAAAACAAGACCAGCAAGACCACCCGCTGTGCCGACAAATCCCGATAGGAGCTGCACATATCTCGTTCTCAGGGCACACCAGATGAGCGCTCCATACAACTAAAACCAAACCTCGAGTTTCCCCAAGGTGGCGCTGCAAAGGATTCTAGTTCGGACCAACACTTAGACAAGCACTGGCCCCGGGGGGGGGGGCTTAAAATAAAGATGACCCTCGAGAGCGTAACTCCCAAGGGAAAAGTAGGTGGTGGTGAGGCAAAAGTAAAACCAAGGTTGGGCCTTGCTGGAGGAGTTTTATTCAAAGCGAATTGTCAAGGGGTCCCCATAACACCCAACCGCGTAAGGAACGCAAAATCAAGGAACATAACACCAGTATGACGGAAACTAGGGCGGCAAGAGTGGAACAAAACACTAGGCATAAGGCCGAGCCTTCCACCCTTTACCAAGTATATAGATGCATTAATTAAAATAAGAGATATTGTGATATCCCAACATATCCATGTTCCAACAAGGAACAAACTTCAACTTCACCTGCAACTAACAACACTATAAGAGGGGCTGAGCAAAGCGGTAACATGGCCAAACAACGGTTTGCTAGGAAAGGAGGGTTAGAGGCTTGACATGGCAATATGGGAGGCTTGATATAGCAAGTGGTAGGTATCGCAGCATAGCAAAAGAGCGAGCAACTAGCAAGCAAAGATAGAAGTGATTTCGAGGGTATGGTCATCTTGCCTGAGATCCCGCAAGGAAGAAGAACGGGTCCATGAAGAAGACAAACGGACGTAGTCAAACGGATCCTCACAAACGCGACGTTATCGGAACTAACCCGAAGAAGCAACACCGGAAAGAAGCAAACAACATAGTAAACAACCATCACATAAAGATGGCATGATGCACAACCAAGTATGATGCATGTCCGGTTTAATGAGGCATGGCATGGCAGAGTGCACAAACAAAACTACAAATTAAATGGAGCTCAATATGCAACGAGTTGCATGTTGACGGAACACCGTATGACTTATTTAGTTCTCTCCCGTTTATGTACTCAACAAAATTAAATGTTGGTTAGCATGGCAAGAGGTGAAGCATAATAAAACTACTCAACTAGGCAAGTTTAAATGAGGCCGGAATAACAAACAACAATTTCGGAAAATCCTCATATGCATATATTAGGTTTGGTACTGATCTGCCCTAAAGCCTAATTTTAGAGTTGTTAAACATGCAAACTAATGCCACCATGTTAAACTAGGCATTTTTCTACCCCATTTACATATGAAGATTAAATAAATCCGAGCTATGATTAATTAGTTATGAATTAAATCATTCTAGCATGGCAATAGGAAAAATATAAGCAAACATCATTTTAAACATGTCAAACATGATTGAAAGTTGGATATTATTAAACTAGATGAAATTCTAGTCAAGTTTCATATATAAAGTTATTACATATGATGCATTATTCATAAGTTATTATATGCATGAAGACTAGGGGTTTTTCCTGTAAAACCGTAAACTCTGGATAAAAGGAAAAATTCATAGAACGGGAAAAACATGACATGGGCTGAATCTGTGGCGGGCTGGGCTGCGGGGAACTGCTCACGCCGGGCCAACAACAACTGGGCCGGCTCTGTGGGCTGGAGGAAAGAGGTGGCGCTGGGCCTAGGCGAGGCCGGTCCAGACACAGTCAATGCGCCTGGTTCCTTCGATGCAGGGAGGCAGGGAATCGAGCTCGTGCTCATCAGAAGTCAGCGACGCTGCAGGGGTGCATGGGACTCCGGCGAGCAGCAGGATGGCACGGCTCCGGCGTGGCATCGGAGAGGCTGGCAGGAGACGGGACGAGTAGGACGATGCTGGCAGCAGGGAGAAAAAGCAGGCGGGGCGGCGTGGGACTTGTGGTCAACGCGGCAGGGGCGGCTTCCTCTGTCTGCTCCCAACAGAAGGATGAAGCGCGGCGCGGATGGAGCTCGATGGACTCCGGTGACGCGGAAAGCAAAGGAGGCCAAGGCGACATGGCAGGGCGTGTGCAGGGACTTGTCGATCCACTCGACGAGTCAGATCACGGTGGCGGCAGCGCAGCCATTCCTTCGTAGTGGCATGGAGAAGGACTCCGGTGAGGGGACTTGGCGAGGCAGTGCACTGTCAACGCGAGAAGGCGCGCTCGATGCGTTCATCTCCAAGCGCAGACGAGCAGGACGCGAGGCAACACTTGCAGTGTCCGGACTTGGGGCTCAAGCAGCGGCGATGTCGCGTGCAGGGGATGTGGACGTCGAGGAAGAAGCTCTCCGGGTCCTTGTGGAAGCGAGCGTAGGCGAGGAAGACGGCGGTCGACACCGTGGTGCTCCTAGCGAAAGAAGCTGGACGGAGACGGGCGGATCAAGTCGAGCTCGAGCTCAAACTCGGCTCGGTCATGGAATCCTGTGAGCGGGAGAGATGTGAGACAAAGAGAAAGAGAAGGAAAATGAGCTAGAGGAAAAGGAAGAAGGAAGAGGAGCAAGGGGCGGTCTGGTCCTGCGGCGTGGTCGCGGACGGCGAGGGCTCTGATGGCCGGCGAGGGTTGGTGGCGAGGTGCTCGGAGGCGGCAAGAGTGCGCTGGTTCGGGAGCGAGCTCTTCTCGCTCGGGCTCCGATCTAGACCGAGCGGGAAGGCAGGGGAGGCCCTCATGGCTGTTGGATGGATGGGTTTGTGGACCAGGAGGTGAGCTCTAGCGGTTGGCTGCGGGAGGATTTGGATCTGGGAAGATCCCAAGGTGGAAGGAGAGACGAGGTGGAGTGGCAGTGCGGTGATGGAATGGATGGGACAACTCCTTAAATTTTAGGGTTGGTCTATATATATATAGCAGACGGAAGGGGTTTTTAGGTGCGTCCGATCGTCATCGGACGGCTCCGGGTCAATTGGGTAGTCAAAAGAAGAAATGAAAGAAGTATTGTGGTATTTCAGGGTTGATCCGGACTCAACTGTTACGACTGAGGGGGCCGGGTTAGGTGGGTATCTCGTTCCTCCGATCTTAATCGGACGGTGCCGGATAAATAGGCTAGGGAGGCCAAAAAGAAAAACCAATATGTTTTGTAGATGTTTGGGGATGATCCGGATCCAACGGTGACGACTGCCTGGGTCGGGTCCGGGGAAGTTTCGGACGCGCACGAGAGGCGTGTGCATGGCACAAAAAGGGGTAGGCTGGGCCTAGGTGGACTGTGGAGAGCGGGTTGGTCTGAGAGAAGAGGGGAGAGATGCAGCCCGACACGGTTTCCGGAGACCGAAAACGTCCGACGAAAAGACCGGCTATACTGCCGCTATAGGTTAACCATTGGGGCATCAAACAGACTCCGAATGCGATGAAACTTGGCAGGCAACCTACTGGCAACCTTAAAACACCGCATGCCAACTTTCAACCCATTCTGAGAACATTTTCCGGCCACTTATAAAATAATATTTCGGACGTGCCGCGGGCGCATGCTGGTGTGGTTGGGCTCAGAACGGACAACGGAGAGAAGTGGGAGACCCGGACGAATGCAAGTTTTGAAAACATGATGGTGCAATGCACATGATGACATGGCAAGATGCAACATGCAATCAAATGACATGGCAACGACGACGAATAACTAGGAGACACCTGGCGCAACGGTCTCGGGGCATCACAGAGGCCGCGTGCCGAGGATACCCGGGGCAGGGGCACCTGGAACCGGGATGGAGTAGGCATGCACAACGCCGGTCCACGGGTTCTGTCTGGCGTACCACAGGGTCGGTTGATACTGTTGCTGGGGCGAGCGGCTCCTCCCTGAGCCCCGGTGCCCTACTGCTGCTTGCGGCCACCGCGGCGACCCCCGTTAGCTGTGGGCAGGGGTAGCGGGAAGGGGGTGGCCAGTGTCTGGGGGTAGGCCGGCGCGGCCAGTGGGACCGGCACGGGACGCGGCGAAGGGGGCGCCGAGCCCCCGCGGGTGCCGGCGACGAGGGTGGTGCGGGTCGCCCGAGTCTGGGCCATCTTCATCAATCGCTCCTCCAATTTGAGATACGCCACCACCTTGGCAAAGGTGAGCTCCGGGTTGAGGGTGAGGTTGGAGGCAACGTTCCCAAAGTTCTCGTTGAGACTGGCGGTGAGGGTGTTGATGAGGAGCTCGTCGCCGACCATCTCGCCGAGATCACGGAGCTCATCGGCAATCTTTTTGAGGCGCATGCAAAAATCGTCGGTGAACGAGCTGTTGGGGAACATAACATGCAATTTCAAAAAAAAAATCCTACGCTCACACAAGATCTATCTATGAGATTCATAGCAATGAGAGGGGGAGAGTGTGTCCATGTACCCTCATAGACCAAAAGCGGAAGCGTTTGACAACGCGGTTGATGTAGTCGAGTTTCTTCTCGTTCCGACCGATCATGCACCGAACGTATGGCACCTTCGAGTTCTGCACATGTTCAACTTGATGACGTCCCTCGAACTCTTGATCCAGCAAAGTGTCGAGGGAGAGTTCCGTCAGCTCGACGGCATGGTGACGGTGATGGTGAACTGATCCGCGCAGGGCTTCGCCTAAGCACTACGTGAATATGACCGAAGGCGTAAACTGTGGAGGGGGCGCCGCACATGGCTAACAGATGTTGGTGTGTGTTCTAGCGGTGCCCCCCTCATATATAAAGGTTGGAGGGGAGGAGAGGCAGCCAAGGGGGCACCCCATGTAGGAGGAATCCTACTTGGGCGCCTCCCAATTCGGCCTCCCCCCTTACCATATCTTCTGGAGGGGGAAGGAAGGAGGAGGGAGGAGGGAAGGAAGGGGGAGGCCGAATCCCTCCCCTTCATTTCCCTCTTCTCCTCTTTCCTTCCCCTCTTAATTCGGCCTACATGGGGCACACCAGCCCCCTAGGGGCTGGTCTATCCCCTTCTTGGCCCAGTAGGCCCATGTAGTTGTCGGGGGGATGCCCGGAATCCCTTCCGGTGACCCGGTATGTACCGGTACCCCTAGAACACTTCTGGTGTCCAAATATCATCGTTCTATATATGAATCTTTACCTATCAACCATTTAGAGACTCCTCGTCATGTCCGCGATCTCATCTGGCACTCTGAACAACATTCGGTCACCAAATCACATAACTCATATAATACAAAATCATCATCAAACGTTAAGCGTGCGGACCCTACGGGTTCGAGAACTATGTAGACATGACCGAGACACCTCTCCGGTCAATAACCAACAACGGAACCTGGATGCTCATATTGGTTCCCACATATTCTATGAAGATCTTTATCGGTCGTACCGTAATGACAACATACGTAATTCCCTTTGTCCGTCGGCATGTTATTTGCCAGAGATTCGATCGTCGGTATCTTCATACCTAGTTCAATCTCGTTACCGGCAAGTCTCTTTACTCGTTCCGTAATACATCATCCTGCAACTAACTCATTAGTCACATTGCTTGCAAGGCTTATTATGATGTGCATTACCGAGAGGGCCCATAGATACCTCTCCGATACTCAGAGTGACAAATCCTAATTTTGATCTATGCCAACCCAACAAACACCTTCGGAAATACCTGTAGAGCATCTTTATAATCACCCAGTTACGTTATGACGTTTGATAGCACACAAGGTATTCCTCCGGTATCCGGGAGTTGCGTAATCTCATAGTCGAAGGAATATGCATTTGACATGAAGAAAGCAATAGCAATAAAACTGAACGATCAACATGCTAAGCTAACGGATGGGTCTTGTCCATCACATCATTCTCCGAATGATGTGATCCCGTTCATCAAATGACAACACATGTCTATGGTAAGGAAACTTAACCATCTTTGATTAACGAGCTAGTCTAGTAGAGGCTTACTAGGGGCACGATGTTTTGTCTATGTATTCACACATGTATCAAGTTTCCGATTAATACAATTTAGCATGAATAATAAACATTTATCATGATATAAGGAAATATAAAATAACAACGTTATTATTGCCTCTAGGGCATATTTCCTTCAGTCTCCCACTTGCACTAGAGTCAATAATCTAGTTCACATCGCCATGTGATTTAACACCAATAATTCACATCTTTATGTGATTAACACCCATAGTTCAAATCATCATGTGAGCAACACCCAAAGGGTTTACTAGAGTCAATAATCTAGTTCACATCGCTATGTGATTAATACCCAAAGAGTACTAAGGTGTGATCATGTTTTGCCTGTGAGAGAAGTTTAGTCAACGGGTCTGTCACATTCAGATCCGTATGTATTTTGCAAATTTCTATGTCTACAATGCTCTGCATGGAGCTACTCTAGCTAATTTGTCCCACGTTCAATACGTATCTAGATTGAGACCTAGAGTCATCTAGATCAGTGTCAAAGCTTGCATCGACGTAACTCTTTATCACCTCCATAATCGAGAAACATTTCCTTAGTCCTCCTTAAGGTAACTAAGGATAATTTTGACCGCTGTCCAGTGATCTACTCCTGGATCACTATTGTACCCCCTTGCCAAACTCATGGTAAGCTACACAATAGGTCTGGTATATAGCATGGCATACTTTATAGAACCTATGGCTGAGGCATAGGGAATGACTTTCATTCTCTCTCTATTTTTTGCCGTGGTCGGGTTTTGAGTCTTTACTCAACTTCACACCTTACAACACAGGCAAGAACCCTTTCTTTGACTGATCCATTTTGAACTTCTTAAAAATCTTGTCAAGGTATGTGCTTTGTGAAAGTCCTATTAAGTGTCTCGATCTATCCCTATAGATCTTGATGCTTAATATATAAGTAGCTTCACCGAGGTCTTTCATTGAAAAATTCTTATTCAGATATCCTTTTATGCTATCCATAAATTCTACATCATTTCCAATCAACAATATGTCATCCACATATAATAACAGAAATGCTACAGAGCTCCCACTCACTTTCTAGTTAATACATGCTTTACCATAAGTCTGTATAAAACCATATGCTTTGATCACCTTATTGAAGCGTATATTCCAACTTCGAAATGCTTGCACCAGTCCATAGATGGATCGCTGGAGTTTGCACACTTTGTTATCACCTTTAGGATCGACAAAACCTTTTTTGGTTGAATCATATACAATTCTTCTTTAAGAAATCCATTAAGGAATGTGGTTTTGACATCCATTTGCTAGATTTCATAAAATGCGGCAATTGCTAACATGATTCAGACAGACTTAGCATTTTGAGTAAGAAAATCTCATCGTAGTCAGCACCTAGAACTTGTCGAAAACATTTTGCGACAAGTTGATATTTGTAGATAGTAACACTACCATTAGTGTTCGTCTTCCTCTCGAAGATCCATTTATTCTCTATGGCTCGCCGATCATCGGGCAAGTCCACCAAAGTCCACACTTTGTTCTCATACATGGATCCTATCTCAGATTTCATGGCCTCAAGCCATCTGTCAGAATCTGGGCGCATCATAGCTTCTTCATACTTCGTAGGTTCGTCATGGTCAACTAACATGACTTCCAGAATAGGATTACCATACCACTCTGGTGCGGATTGTGCTCTTGTTGACCTACGAGGTTCTGTAGTAACTTGATTCGAAGTTTCATGATCATTAT
Organism: Triticum urartu; assembly: GCF_003073215.2. NCBI lineage: Eukaryota > Viridiplantae > Streptophyta > Magnoliopsida > Poales > Poaceae > Triticum > Triticum urartu. Next base: position 307,156,797 of record NC_053024.1, read on the forward strand.
CATTAGCTTCCTCTCTAGTTGGTGTAGGCATCACGGGAACGGATTTCTCTGATGAGCTACTTTCCAATTTGAGATAAGGTACAGTTACCTCATCAAGTTCTACTTTCCTCCCACTCATTTCTTTCGAGAGAAACTCCTTCTATAGAAAGGATCCATTCTTAGCAACAAATATCTTGCCTTCAGGTCTGTGATAGAAGGTGTACCCAATAGTTTCTTTTGGGCATCCTATGAAGACACACTTCTCCGATTTGGGTTCGAGCTTATCAGGCTGAAACCTTTTCACATAAGCATCGCAACCCCAAACTTTAAGAAGCGACGGCTTATGTTTCTTGCCAAACCATAGTCCATACGATGTCGTCTCAACGGATTATACGATGCCCTATTTAACGTGAATGCAACTGTTTCTAATGCATAACCCCAAAACAATAGTGGCAAATCGGTAAGAGACATCATAGATTGCACCATATCTAATAAAGTACGGTTATGACGTTCGGACACACCATTATGCTGTGGTGTTCCAGGTGGCGTGAGTTGTGAAACTATTCCACATTGTTTTAAATGAAGGCCAAACTCGTAACTCAAATATACGCCTTCGCGATTAGATCGTGGAAACTTTATTTTCTCGTTACGATGATTCTCCACTTCACTCTGAAATTCTTTAAACTTTTCAAATGTTTTAGAGTTGTGTTTCATTAAGTAGATATACCCATATCTGCTCAAATCATCTGTGAAGGTTAGAAAAATAACGATACCCTCCGCGAGCCTCAACACTTATCGGACCACATACATCGGTAGGTATCATTTCTAATAAGTCAATGGCTCACTCCATTGTTCTGGAGAACGGAGTCTTAGTCATCTTGCCCATGAGGTATGGTTCGCAAGCATCAAATGATTCATAATCAAGTGATTCCAAAAGTCTATCTGCATGGAGTTTCTTCATGCGCTTTACACCATATGACCTAAACGACAGTGCCACAAATATGTTACACTATCATTATCAACTTTGCATCTTATGGCATCAATATTATGAATATGTGTATCACTACGATCGAGATTCAATAAACCATTCACCTTTGGTGTATGACCACAGAAGGTTTATTCATGTAAACAAAACAACAATTATTCTCTGACTTAAATGAATAACCATATTACAATAAACATGATCTAATCATATTCATGCTCAACGCAAACACCAAATAACATTTATTTTAGGTTCAACACTAATCTCGAAGGTAGAGGGAGTGTGCTATGGTGACCGTATCAACCTTGGAATTACTTCCAACACATATCGTCACGTCGCTCTTAACCAGTCTCTATTCATTCTGCAACTCCTGTTTTGAGTTACTAATCTCAGCAACTGAACCGGTATCAAATACCTAGGGGTTTCTATGAACACTAGTAAATTACACATCAATAACATGTATATCATATATACCTTTGTTGACTTTGCCATCCTTCTTATCCGCCAAGTATTTGGGGCAGTTATGCTTCCAGTGACCATTTCCTTTGTAGTAGAAGAACTTAGTTTCAGGCTTGAGTCTAGCTTTGGGCTTCTTCATGGGAGTGGCAACTTGCCTGCCGTTATTCTTGAATTTCCCTTTCTTTCCCTTGCCCTTTTACTTGAAACTAGTGCTCTTGTCAACCATCAACACTTGGTGCTCTTTCTTGATTTCTACCTTCGCCAATTTTAGCGTCGCGAAGAGCTCGGGAATCGTTTTTCGTTATCCCTGGCATATTACAGTTCATCACGAAGTTCTAGTAACTTGGTGATAGTGGCTAGAGAACTCTGTCAATCACCATCTTATCTTGAAGAATAACTCCCACTTGATTCAAGTGATTGTAGTACCCAGACATTCTGAGCACATGCTCACTAGCTGAGCTATTCTCCTCCATCTTGTAGGCAAAGTACTTATCAGAGGTATCATACCTCTCGACACAGGCATGAATCTGAAATACCAATTTTCAGTTATTGGAACATCTCATATGCTCTATGGCGTTTAAAACATTTTTGAAGTCCCGGTTCTAAGTCGTAAAGCATGGCGCACTAAACTATCAAGTAGTCATCATACTGAGCTTGTTAAACGTTCATAATGCATGTATTTGCTCCTGTAATAGGTCTGTCACCTAGCGGTGCATCAAGGACATAATTCTTATGTGCAGCAATGGGGATAATCCTCAGATCACAGACCCAGTCCGCATCATTGCTACTATCATCTTTCAACTTAGTTTTCTCTAGGAACATATCAAAAATAAAACAGGGGAGCTATACGCGAGCTATTGATCTACAACATAATTTGCAAATACTATCAGGACTATGTTCGTGATAAATTAAGTTCAATTAATCAAATTACTTAAGAACTCCCACTTAGATAGACATCCCTCGGGTCATCTAAATGATCACGTGATCCATATCAACTGAACCATGTCCGATCATCACGTGAGATGGAGTAGTCATCAATGGTGAACATCTCTATGTTGATCATATCTACTATATGATTCACGTTTGACCTTTCAGTCTCTAGTGTTCCGAGGCCATCACTACTGTAGGATGCTGCTAACGCGACACTACGATCAGAGACCCTTCGACGAAACTGTGTGCGATGCAATAACCGCAAACGGTGGTGTAAAATAACCGTAAAAAAGGTGCAAATTGTTTGCGATGGAGGATGCATAAAAACCGGTTCAAATTTTAGTTGCGTGTGCGATGCAGGGCATACGGTTGATCCATATGAACTGTTTGCGATTAGACAGAACAACAAAAACGGGCAGCAATATAAATGTGTGTGCGATATACGGCTTACTATTCGCTCCGATGAACTGTTTGCGATGATCGAGGTGAACACAAATGATTCGGCATAACAAGATGTGTGTGTGATACTCGGGAAACATGTCGGTAATCAGAATTGTGTGCGGTCATTATAGACAGCCCATACAAACTTCTTTTGTGAATTGTGTGCTCGTCAGGGCACACAGTTCAACAAACCAACCTGGGCGATAATGTAGAAGATCTCTGTCGAATACTTACTACTAACTGTCTGCGATGAGATTGAAAGGATAAACAGATATAACAAATTAATATGAGCGAACGGAAATAGATATATGTACAGTCTGCTTAATTTAGTCCTTCTTCTTCTTGTTGTTGTTGGATGGCCCCACGACATCGTCTTGGCGAGGATGCTTCTTGCCATTGACGGCTGGCTTTTCATCACCGCCGCCGTTGTCATTGTTGTTGCTGTCGCCGTCCTCCTCCTCCTTGTTCGACCATTCCTCCTCATCGTCGTCGTCGTCCTCTTCTTCGTCCTCCGACGGCTCCCCGTCCATCTGGTTGTCGTCTGACGACTCTGGAGGCAGCATTGCTTCCATGAACCGGATATAATCGAGGTCTGGCTTGATGCCGGACTCATGGAAGACGAGCGGGATGATTCCAATGTTGACCTATCATCGGGCGCCGGACTGCTGGCTGAACTATCGTCCTTGCTGTCGCTCGACATGGCTGCAGAGTGTGTGTCAGTGTGTAGCGCGACCTGCCGGGGACGATGAAGATGGTGGACACTTAAGCGGGATATGCATAGAAGAGGAAATTCCAATTGAAGCGGGGCTTGACGTATTATCTAACCGCTGATATAATCAACTGCAATTATTTGTACCCAGTCGCTCCAAATTCCCAGGGTTGCGCAGTACTCCTATTGGCTGGTTTATTTTTTTAGGACAAAAAGAAGGAATGAGTTTTGGTATTGTGCACCGGTACCGGTACGAATGGAGTAGGACAGTTCACAAGCAATACATTGAGCTCTTCTTATTGATAAAACCAGTAATAATCAAACTACAAAGGGAAAGAAAAAAGACAAAGGAAAATATATGCACAAATCTTCGCGTAACATCAATGGCATAAGACCTAGATGTGCATTACTTAGAGCACATCTAGATGTGCTTTAGCAATACTGTCAAACAAAACCCCTAATCATCATTGCAAACAACACATAGAACATGGCTAATGCGACAACCAGAACTACACATGCTAGTTCCTTCTTGTCTCTTGCTTTCATCTGTTTCCTGTGATTGATTCTTTCTTGCTTCATCGTACTGATTGTACATTCCAGATCAGCCAGTTTCTTCTTCAGCTTTACGTTATCTTCTGCGAGCTTGGTGATAACACTCCAAGCCCTACAATGCCATTCTTTATCCAGCCAGTTAACAAAGGCACAAGCCTCATATCCCTGCCAATGTTAAATAGTATTCAGGATGAGCGGTGGCATTAACTAAAGTAAAATGATGAACTTAGCACTAACCTCTAAGGGGCAACTGAGAAACCGCCTGCCAATGTCAAATCCCTCCATGCATACACGTCGAGCGGGAGTGTGCCCATGCACACAACTCAGCTTTTGGTACTTCTCGGTGGCGCAAAACTCGGAGTTGAACTCGTGTTGCGGGAGTCTGGAGTCATGCTCCGGATCCAACGGCAGATCTCTTTCCTGGGGGGGAGGGGGTGTCATTCAGGATGGATTCAGCAAGGAGATATACTTTGGACATGCTAAAAAAGAACGAGATAGATTGGAACCTGACAAGACGATTCGGATCCATAGTACACCTGCCTAGTGATGACTTTAGGCAAGTGCTCGGTGCCGACTGCCGTCGTGGAGGTGATACGAGCAGGAGCGCCGCACCGAAACCATCAGCACCACTTGTCGGCATTCCCCCAATGTCAGCGCCCTGTGAGGGAATTTGGAGGCTATGTAGGGATTTGGGGGAAATGGGGAAACTGTGGGGATAAGCTAATGGTCGGGAACTACTTATGGCACTATATTTTGTATACGTCACACTGTTTATACATGTCATTTGTGTTATGTATTACAACGTCACACATGATTTCCGCACCAAACCGTGTGAGAAGACAAGTAGGTTAGACACGATTGCCGTTACATAACCGTATGTGATGTACTACCCTGTCCATATAATTGAGTTACAGTGATACCGTGTAAACAGCCGCTCTGCGGATATCCGTCAAAAAAATAGCCGCTCTACATATAGAGATGGCGGCGGCGGCCTAGGCAGCGGCTATCGGAGAAGAGGTCAATCCTCGGCCGGTGGGCGGTGGCGGCATCATAGGAGGGCAATCCTCGGTCTATGGCGGGAGATATGAGGAGCTCAACCATCGACGTCGGCGGCGGCGTGATTCGAGCACATCCATCGCGGTCGATGGTGGGATAGTGGAGGTCGAACTTGAGGCAACAGCCGCACTAAGCTTTGATCCTCGACCCTGCTGTCTCGGCGTGCCGCCGCATCGCGCTTCTCTGTCTGCTGGGTGGAGGTCGCCCCGCGGCTAATTAATTAAGATATTCTTTTTGTGAGTGGCTTAATTAAGGTATTCAATTCCTAAGGGTAGTGTTGTACTAGTACTCTGCGTGTAAATTGACTGTCCATTATTTTTTGTCATTGCACGTCTGGATCACAACATGGAGCACCCTCGGTAATTATGAAAATAAAACCTTGTGATTTATGCACGCATCTTTGAGCAGCAGTTAATCCGTGTATTAATGTTCTTGTTTTTTTAATTACCATTCGTGTGGTGCAGATGGAACGATCTTGATGGATGAAGACTCGGAAAATCGCAGATTTATCAGTGGCGTGACAGAGTTCATGAATTTGGCTGAAAGTACAAAGAGGAGAATTGGTGATGCAGATTACATCCTGTGTCCATGTACTGATTGTGCCAATACATAGTCACATGAAGTTGCAGATGTCTAGTTGCACTTAGTCTCTAGGGGATTCATGGATGGATATACACTTCGGACCATACACGGTGAAGAGGAGGTCATGGATGAAGATACCTAGGGCAGCAAGATGCCAAACCCCGATCAGTGTCACATGGATGTTGAATCTAACATCGGGGCAGAGGTGTCAAGCTACCAATGGAACACCAGAAAGCCAAAACACCCACTGGAAAACCAACATGTCGACGCAGATGACGACGATCTTGATATGCCCGATTTTGCTGCTATGATTGCAGATTTCGAGGGCCCAAAAAAGGATATGATTGGGTATTCCAAGAAAGAATTGATGCGGACTCCAAGAAAGAATTGTATCCAGGTTGCAAAAAGAAACATTCCAAGTTGAGTGCCACCCTGGCGCTTCTTAGATTTAAAGCAACAAACGGTCTATCAAACAAGGGCTTCACAGAGATGTTAGGTCTTTTGAAAGAAATTCTTCTGGAAGATAATGTGCTCCCTAGAAGCACGAATGAAGCAAAGAAAATTGTTTGCCCGTTGGAACTTGAAGTACAGAAGCTACACGCTTGTGTGAATGATTATATATTGTACCGTGGTGAGTACAAAGATTTGCATGCATGTCCCACATGCAAGCATGCACGATACAAGTGAAGGAGAGCAAAGGAAAAGTACAAATTGGACGACAAAATCAAGACATGAATCCCGTTCAAGGTTGTTTGGTACTTGCCTTTAATTTCAAGGTTGAGGCATTTGTTTGCAAACCCTAGAGACGCAAAGAGGTTGCGGTGGCATCATGATGAGCAAATTGCGAATAAGTTTATGAGGCACCCGAAAGATGGGGCTCAGTGGGAATTAATAGACAAGAAGTTTGAAATTTTTTCCAAGGATCCTAGAAGTATAAGGCTCGGGGAGTGTACTGACATGATGAATCCTTTTGGCGATATGAGCACCAATCACAACAGATGGCGGGTGCTTCTGTGCATATATAACCTAGCTCCTTGGTTGTGTATGAAGAAAAAATACATTATGATGTCAATGATTATCCAAGGCCCGAAGCAACCTGCAAATGACATCGACATTTACTTTCAGCTACTGGTAGAAGAACTGCTAACAATGTGGATAGATGTGCCTGCTGTAAAATGCTATGATGCTTACAGAAAGGAGATTTTCGATCTACATGCGATGCTGGTGCACATCATTCAAGATATGCCGGCATTAGGAAACACACTGATGTCTACTACGCAACTTTATTCTTGTAGACACGTGTTGGTCCTCCAAGCGGAGAGTTCTGTAGGACAGTAGCAATTTTCCCTCAAGTGGATGACCTAAGGTTTATCAATCCGTAGGAGGCGTAGGATGAAGATGGTCTCTCTCAAGCAACCCTGCAACCAAATAACAAGGTGTCTCTTGTGTCCCCAACACACCCAATACAATGGCAAATTGTATAGGTGCACTAGTTCGGCGAAGAGATGGTGATAAAAGTGTAATATGGATGGTATAAATGTATTTTTATAATCTGAATAAATAAAAACAGCAAGGTAGCAAATAGTAAACGGGCACAAAAACAGTATTGCAATGCTTAAAAACAAGGCCTAGGGTCTGTACTTTCGCTAGTGCAATCTCCCAACAGTGCTAACATAGTTGGATCATATGATTATCCCTCAAAGTACAACAAAGAATCACTCCCGAGTTCCTATTAGCAGAGAACAAAAGGTAGGAATTGTTTGTAGGGTGCGTCGCCACCTCAAAGCTATTCTTTCCGATCGATCTATTCAAGAGTTCGTACTAAAATAACACAAAGCTATTTTTTCCGTTCGACCTATCCTGGAGTTCGTACTAGAGTAACACCAAAGCATATTCATATTCATAATACTCAATCCACACAAAGAACTATAAAGAGACCCCGAAGTTTTCGTCAGAGGAAAAACGTGCATCAACCCCTATGCGTAGATTACCCCAATATCACCGTGGGAATCCGCGAGTTGAAGGCCATAACTTATATCAAGTGAATCAATAAGATAACCCAATTGTCACCTCAAGTATTCATACCGCAATACATATATCATGTCTTCTCATCTCTGAATATTCAATCCGACATGACAAAACTTCAAAGGGTAAAGATTCAATTCATCACAACAAGAGTATAGAGGGGAGAAACATCATATGATCCGACTATATTAACAAAGCCCATGCTATAGATCACGAGAGAGAGAGAGATAAAACACATAGCTACTGGTACAAACCCTCGGCCCCGAGGGTGGACTACTCCCTCCTCATCGTGGTGGCCGCCGAGATGATGAAGATGGCCACCGGAGATGATTCCCCCCTCCGTCAGGGTGCCGGAACGGGTCTAGATTGGTTTTCGGTGGCCACGGAGCCCTGCGGCGGCGGAACTTCTAATCTAGGTTAACCCCAAGGGGTTTCAGAATATTTGGGAATTTATAGTGCAAAGAAGGGGTGCGGGAGGCCACTGAGGTGGGCACAACCCACCTGGGCGCGCCAGGGGGCCCTGGCGTGCCCTGGTGGGTTGTGCCCCTCGGGGCACCCCCCAGGTGCAGCTCTGGCCTATTGGGTTCCTTCCGGTCGATAAAAAAATCCACAAAAAGTTTCGTAGTGTTTGGACTCCATTTAATATTGATTTTCTACGATGTAAAAAACAAGCAAAAAACTACAACTGGCACTGGGCACTGGGTCAATAGGTTAGTCCCAAAAATGATATAAAGTTGCTATAAAATGATTGTAAAACATCCAAGAATGATAAAATAATAGCATGAATACTTCATAAATTATAGATACGTTGGAGACGTATTAGCATCCCCAAGCTTAAGTCCTACTCGTCCTCGAGTAGGTAAACGATAAAAGAAATAATTTATGAAGTGTGAATGCTAGCAAAGTGCACAAGCTTGATCAATGATAATTTCAATCACTTTTCCTAGCATCATAACATCAATTCTTTCTCATAAATTTTCTCATGTTATAGTGGCAACTAATTCACATGCAAGGTTCAAACAATGAATTCTCTTGAAACCCAACAACCTATGTTCTTAGTCACCAAGCAATTGCAATTCAACTTATTCAATAGAGTTTAAGTAAGAGCTCCACATACTCAACCATCATATAGTCTTCTATGATTGCTAACACTCACCGCATACACATGAGCAAAACGTTTCAACCGGACACATAGAAAGATAGGGGCTTATTGTTTTGCCTCCCAACGTATTCACCTCAAGGGTGATGTCAACAATAATAACTCATGCTACCCATATTCAACTGGACATATGTGCCTAGATCTTTCCTCACCACATGATGCTTGCCAAAAGAGAAAAATAAAAAGGAATATAGAGAAGAACTTTGACTCTTTGCATAAAAGTAAAAGATAGGCCCTTCGCAGAGGGAAGCAGAGGTTGCCATGCACTTGTTTGTTTGTATGCTCGATCCCTTAGTGCAAAATAACGTCATGTTATATTGCCCCTTGTGATTGCAACCTTTATTATGCATTCTATCTCTTTTATTGCTTTACCATCACAAGTTCGTACAACGCTTAATTTTCTCTTACACTAAATGATCTTACACTTTTAGAAGCAATTTTTATTGCCTTATTGCACCGATGATAACTTACTTGAAGGATCTTGCTCAATACTTAGGTAGGTATGATGGAATCTTTAAAATAGGATTTGGGTTTAAGGGTTTTTGGATGCACAAGTAGTATCTCTACTTGGTGCGGAATTTTTGGCTAGCAAAGATGGGGGGCAAGCACCACATGTTGAAGGATCTATGACAATATAACTTCTATGTGAATATGGACAAACATAAACCATTACATTATCTTCCTTGTCCAATGTCAACAATTTTGGCATATAATATTTTTATGGGGGCTCACAATCACAAAAGATTTCCATGATAGCGTATTTGCATGTGAAAGTTCTCTTCCTTATACTAATTATTCGTGAATTGCTTGTATGACCAATTGTGATTGTCAAGCCTCAAAAGATTTCACTTTATAAACCCAATGTGAAGCTACCACTAGGCATGATATGATTTCAACTTCATGACATTCAATTTATTCAACAATTTATTCATAGGATATAAGTGAAGCACAAGAGTAAATGACCTAGAAAAGAGCTTCGTTGACGGGATGTGAATGCCGCTTACTTAGCCTCCTGGCAACTATTTGAGGACTCTATTTTATTTAAAATTTTTCAGATCTAAGCATTTTATTAAAGAAGCAAGAAAAACAAAATAAAATGACATTCCAAGGATAGCACACATCATGCGAAGAAGCAAAAACTTATGCTCAACCAATACTAACCAATAATTGTTGAAGAAGAAAGGTGGGATGCCTACCGGGGCATCCCCAAGCTTAGATGCTTGAGACTTCATGAATATTATCTTGGGATGCCTTGGTCATACCCAATCTTGAGCTTTTGTTTCTCCTTAATTCTTCTCATAGCACGGTTTTCCTAAATCTCAAAAGCTTCATCCACACAAAACTCAACAAGAACTCGTGAGATAAGTTAGTATAAACCAATGCAAAAACCTTATCATTCTCTACTGTAGCAAATCACTAAAATTATTATTCAACATTGCATACTAAATGCCTCTGCATATTTAATACTCCTATCCTCAAATAGGATCATTAAACAAGCAAACATATGCAAACAATGCAAGCATAATAGCAATCTGTCAAAATAGTACAGTCTGTAAAGAATGCAAGAGTATCAATACTTATTCAACTCCAAAAATTATGAAAATTTACCACACTGTAGAAAATTTATCAGAGCTTATTTTCCAAAAAGTTTCAACATTTTATCACATTCTGAATTTTATAGGGAATTTTTCCAACAGCGGTAAACTTTATGTTTTCAAACAGCAACATGTATACTTGCAAAATAAGCATGTCAAAGGCTATCATTGCCACTTTTATTGAAATAAAAGATGCAAAACATTATTCTAAATAAAAGCAAGAAAATCCTAACAAAATAAAATGATGCTCCAAGCAAAACACATATCATGTGATGAATGAAAACATAGCTCCAAGTGAGGTTACTGATAATGTTGGAGACGAAAGAGGGGATGCCTTCCGGGGCATCCCCAAGCTTAGTTGCTTGCACTACAAAAACAAATACACTTTCGTGATGATACGTGTTTGTCACAGTAGGTCGTGTTTTTTGTCATGCATGTACATCCATGACAAATTTATGACAGAATCAAGATAGTCATACCTGTGCTGTCGTAGAAGTGTTCCATGACATTACCAAAATTATCATCACGAAAGTGTCCACTTCCATGATGATAAATCGCGCGTCACAGAAGTGCTTTCGTCAAGGGTGACCGACACGTGGAATCCACCGTAACGGAACGCCATTAAGCTATTGGATCGGGTTTTGGATCCGATAACCCGTTAACAGCCCCGACCAATGGGGATTTTCCACGTGTAAAATCATCATTGGCTAGAGGAAACACGTGTCGGCTCATCGTTGGGACAGATGTCATCCACTCACTGGACAGAAGGCGCCTATGATACGTCGACACGTGGCACGGCCCAACAAGTTTAAATGGGCCGGCCCAACTAAAGGCCCACAAGATTTTGCGGACCATAATGGGCCGGCCCAGCTAAAGGCCCACGAGATTTTGCGGACCATAATGGGCTGGCCCAGCTAAAGGCCCACAAGATTTTGCGGGCCATAATGGGCCGGCCCAAGTAAAGCCCCACAAGATTTTTGTGTGCCGTAATGGGCCGGCCCAGGTAAAGGCCCACAAGATTCTTGTGGATCATAATGGGCCGGCCCAGCTAAAGGCCCATGAGATTCTACCGACATTAATGGGCCGGCCCAGCTGTAGGCCCACAAGATTTTGAGGACCCTGGTAGGCCGGCCCATTAACTGCCTGCCATGTTTTGGGCCAACTGCCGGCCCATATTTGATCCAGTCCATTAATGGCCTGCCACGCTCTGGGCCTAATAGTGGTCCATATGAGATCCGGCCCATTAAAGGCCTACCACGTTCTGGGCCAAATTACGGCCTAGATCAGGTCCGGCCCTTTAAGAGGCTTTGGGCTCAATTATGGCCCATATCAGATTCGGCCCGTCAACTGGACACTATGCTTTTGGGCCCACTTGCTAAAGGCCTGCTTAGTACTTCGGCCTGATATTAGTTTTGCCCTGTTAAGGGCCTGTTTAACATTTTGGCCCTATATTAATTTCAGCCTGTTAAAAGCCCGTCATATAGTTGGGCCTAACTACGACCCGGTTTGCATCCCGCCTGCTCGCAGCCGATATCTAATTGGGCCAAACAAGGACCGAGACAATTTTTTGGCCAGTTAAAAGCCCGTGATTTGATTCGCACAATCATGGGCCGGGGTTCATTTCGGGCTGTTACCGGCCCGTGAGCTGTTCGGCACGTTTCAGCCCAACCTACATCGTGATTGCATGACGGCCCGATTATGTACCGTAATTTTACGGTTTGGCCGGTTTACTGCGAAGACAAGATATATATATATATATATATACAGTAAAATAACTGCAACATCGTGAATAAGAAAAAAACCTAGACTATACAATAAAGAAATTACAGCATATTACATCCACTGGGCATCAAAGTTCGCCACTATGATAATAAAGCACAAGAAGATAGCAGATTACATACACTGGGCATCAAAGATCGCCACCAGTGCAAATAAACACGCCGACAAAATAATATACAAAACCGACAGCACTTCAATAGAGTTCAAGAAAGGTTAGCCCTGCTGGGGAGCTGTAGTGCAAGCAGCTGAGCAAGATGATGAGACTGCGCTTGTTCAACATTTATAGCTTCCTCACTCTGAAAGATAAACAAGCAGACAGATGACAGGTTTTGCACATGAAAGTATCAGTGCTGACAATTCATCACATTTCTTACTGACGAATAAAGTGACACACACTTTAAATTTGCATTAACACAATATGGTATTGTTCAGGTCAAGACATGGCAGGAAATGACATTGTGAAGGAGTTGGTAGCTTCACGACAACACTGGATTACAGATCAAGAACTCATAAGTATCAATGGTTAGTGTGCTGTCAATTTATACCATTTCAGATTGGCAAATAAAGAGATGGTTTAAATAATAGTAGAATGATATGACATTGTTCATAGTTAAGACATTGCAGAATATGACATTGTGCTGTAGTGGGTAGGTTCATCACACCACTGGATTACGGATGAAGAACAAAAGCATACATGCAGTGCAAAAGAAGATCACTTGCTCTGTATAGTTTAATTTACATGGTATGAAGAAGGAACTTGGTTGTACAACTGAAAACTTAAATTGAGAAAGGACAAACTTTTGTTTATGAACTACATATAATAAACTTTAAACAAGCAATTTGATGCAAACACCAAAAATAAACAGCTGTTGCAGTCATGCCTAACCAAATATATACAACAAAGTTTGAAGGCTTGAGATGGACAAACTTACATTATTGGTGAAGACAGGCTCTATAAAGGCCTTGTCCATGCTGATGGGGGGGGGAATTCAAGAAGTTTACCACAGAATCTTCTTCAAAAGCATTGCCTTTATTCTACATTTTGTTAAGAGTAAATATAGATGTGATACTATACGTAAAAATGGAGAATATTTAAGATAAGATGAAGAGTGATGCTACATAACCAAGTAACTATAAATGTAAGTGCAGCGATACAGGCAAAAGGTACAGCCAAGAGCAATGCACAGCTAAACTTCTTCAGTACCAACCTTATGGTAAGAGTAAATATAGATCTGATGTGTATAAAATGGAGGGCAAAGGAAAATAAGCTACAGAGTGATGGTACATGAACACCGACCTGTCATTATAAGTACACTGATAAAGGACATCATGTACTTACAAGAACAATGCAGAGCTAAAAAAACATTGGCATTGGATATATTCTACACTAATGTAACCATTCATACAGATCAGATAATTTGGAGCGAACAATTGATAAGCAAGCTATCATGCATACTGCTGTCACATAATGAACCAGGTATGTATGCAAGTACAGTGATACAGGATAACAGGTACTAACAAGAGCAAAGCAGCGGGCAGCATATTTGCGATATCCTGTCGTTCTTGTCAAACCGGAATTCTTCTTCAAGCAGATTTCCTACAAAAAAGATCCGTAAGGCACATGCGGAAAAGTAGAAGTTCAAATTGTCATGTGATTTCATAGACAGTACCTCATCCTGGGAACGAGACCAGTGCATAACAAGGTTTTTCCATTCAATGTCTTCTAAATTTAGCACATGAGACTTCACCAGAAATTCATTTATGGACTTGCCATCAAAGTGTGATTTCCTCAGGTAACACCGATACTGCTGCAATGCTTCCTTGAAAGCACAAGCAAGCTTTGCTCGTCATGACTATCCAGATTGACCCTTGCCTAGTTACAACAATGTAATGTAAATCATTGATGTGTTCAATCAGCAGAAAACAGGAAAATAATAACCATGAATAATAGCACTTAGACGTAAGTTGGACAGGAAGATGTGAAAATGGTGTTTGTCTTCACAATAATCTTCCCATGATGGTAATATATGCACGTAGTCCTAACAACATTGAAAGCATTGTCTTTTAAACTGGGAATAAATGGAATGGGGTTCCAATCTGCAGGAATTGGCTGTCTCTGCAGTTGGGATATGTCTTCGGCTGGTGGACTTGTTGTACTTTTTGCTGGAGTGGGATTTTTCTGTGGTACAGCTGGTGCTATGGCAAATGAAATCGGTATACCTTTTGCTGGAGTGCAGGTCCTGTGTGGTGGGGCTAGTGGTGTGGCCAGTGAAGTATGGGTACAGTCTGCTGGAGTCGGTCCTATGTTTTGTGTCACTGGTTGTACAACCAATATAAGTGGGGTGCTGTCTGATTTTTCTGGCACCACCACGTTTTTCAAGGACTTTGCTGGTGCTCCTTCAGGTTCGACAATCACCCTCTTCCTTTTTGATGTCTGATGCACAAGAACAACATTTGAGTGGAAAAACATGGTATGATGACAGATGGAATATGTATTGATAATGGATGGGCATGACATCTCGACATATATGATGAGTAAACTAAGCAGATGGCGGTGCAACAAAGTAGAAGAAATGCAAGACAACATATGCAAGATACGCGTAATCAATAAAACCTTGCCAAATTAGAACATGCACCTTGATGGGTGAACAGGACAGGCCATCTGCCTTTGACTCCTTGAGGTTAGAATAGTCATTAGGATGATATTCTGAACAAGAATCAACAGGTGGGGAGCGTACGAGTTTCATTGCTTCCAGAATAGCACTCGATGCCTTGCTACCAATTTTGTAAGTCATTGCAGTGTTCCACAATATTCTTCTGATGCGCGGATTCTGATATTCACTGTAATTGCATATAATATCTGAGAACCATGAAAACATAAATAGTTGTGAGATTATCTTTGTAATGCAAATGATATTCTAATATAGGGGCGCCCCTGTAAACACTTGTGTGCTATCACTGGATTCTGATGAGAGAGCTCATGTGTGCTGTAATATGGTGCGTGCATTTATATAATCTGGCACAAGTACACAAAAAAATAGGCTCCAGAAGTAAGGATAGCTGGCAGATGATAGGTTCATAATATACTATATAGAGAGTTTATTGCCAAACCATGATAACAAGAGCACACAACAACTAGGCAGATCATAGTGTACATAATAGGGGTACACCATAACCAGGATATATAAATCGGGAAGGTGGAACTGGCTGGAAATTACGGTGTTGTATTGCTGCTAGTAATTGAAAGCCCATCGATCACGTACAGGCCAACTCTATCAGCTGTTGACTGCAGATGTCCCTGCTCCCCTTCCTGACAAGGAACATATTGTGCTTCCCATACAGAACACCGCACGGGCCACCGGCCCCACCGCCTGTGTTCCTCCGCCACCCCCACCTCGCCCCCACCCGCGTCGAGTTTTCTTTGTTCGACGAGGCCCCACCACCGCCCCCACAACCACCGTCCCCACCCGAGCCCCTTCGATCGCACCGGCGAACTCCGGCGAGCTCTGAAAAATCAACTGACCCAATTTTGAAATTTAGTCTACTGTGATTTAACTAGTGTGGAATATAAAAGGGGAAAACCATAAGCATTGCAAGTATGGTGTTGAGCGTGCCATGGCGGATCTGAAGGTGCAAACTGGACAAACGCAACTTCGCAACCAAGACAAGAAATCAGAGTAAAGCAGTGGCGATCTATTTTCTTGCTGCGATAAATAAGTTGAGCAGATACGAAAGAGTACCGCCTCTGGTGCGGTGCCGTGTACGCATCTACTGAGAATTTGATGGTGCTGCGGTAGCGATGGCTGTCAGCAGCGTGGAAGCAGATCTAGGAGGGCAGACGGTGGTGGCGGGGCGCGGTGGACAAGGCGGTCGTAGGAGCGGCGCCTGCAAGGTGGACGACGGCGGGGATGAAGCGAGAGGACGGGATGCAAGGATCCTGGTCCGAAGCCATGGATGAGAGAGGTCGATCTCTTGTAATGGACGGCGGCGTCGGGGTATCAGCTCCGCCATGGTGGAGGAGGACGGCGGTGGATGGGGTGGCGGACGGCGGCGGACGGAGGAGGGTGGGGTGGAGAGGGTGTTTTGGCGCCCATGGAGTACGAATGGGGAAAAGGGAGGTAGAGAGGAAGGGGGGAACCATGTATTCAGGGCGCGCTTGTCTCAAATGCGAGGAAATTTACAAACTTATCCCCCGTTTCAAATTTCTACTACATCATAGCAACACTAGTCGGTTGGGGATAGGACGGTAATCTCGCATACACCGAATATTTGCCGACGAGAGTTTGTTTTTGGCGCCCATCGTGTATGAATATGAATTGGGGAGGGAGTCGATTTCGGCCGAGGACACATTGTGTTTTGGCGCCCACCGTGTATGAATCCGGGTGAGAGGCGGTTACATCACGTTTGGGTGAAATTACAAACCTACCCCTATCGAAACCTATAGAAATCCAGCATATAGGCTTTGCGTGGCAGGGATAGGCAGTAGTGATTTCCATCTCGCGGATTTTGGTTTCGGGCGGTTACCGCGACTTTCTCCGCTTCGTTCAAATTTTGCGGAGTGCACGTTTACCGTGCCAACTCAATTCGAATCCCGTTTGTATTCTATTTTTTTCAGGCGGGATCCATTTTCAATTGGAATTACATTCTATATACATCATTTTTTATATATACTTTCAAAAGCACAACACTATTTATACATAAATATGGTTTACAAATGGCATGATCTCAGATTCATAAGGTTGTATCCATCAATTTGGATTTTCAAATATTTGAAACCACTTTACGTTGAAATCCAATGTATGCATTCCTCGCTAACTGTCTCCAATTAATGTGTGTTTCATGCGGTTTTTTTACTTCTCAAACATGTATAATGTGTTTCACACACGCAACACATAGTGTAATCCCGTTTAGACATTAATTGCATATAAACCACGCATTGTTTGTAATTGAAGAATCTATGGATCACCAATATTGATAAACTATATAACATTACACGTGTGCCCAAATTCAAATGAATATGCATGTTTGATACACCAATTTGCGTTATGATATTATCGATGTCGTGTTCTCCAGTTTAAATATTTGAATCCCCTTTAATCCAGATATTTGTCTCATATAGCTATCACTCATGCTTATATAGGACTATCTCTCTGGACCTATATGCGTTCATCGTCTCTCAGTTATCTCTCGTGCTACCTGTATGTCGACAATGATCTTTTATCTTCGTAACACACTGACGGTACTCTCTCCCTCGACCTTCATCACTCTATCTCTCTCTAAGTATATCTCGCTCCCTGCTATGTGTCTCTAACTATGATTCTCCATGTGGAATCTCTTTCTCTCACACAAACACAAAACTTTGTCTCCCGGGGTCTCATTTCTCTCTACTATTCCCATGTGTGCCACTCACACACCCCTCATACATAGATGTCTTTCGCTCCTTAGATATGAGAACCTACGACTCTTCCTCTTCAATATCTCTTTCACACACACAAACACAAACTCTGTCTCCCAGGGTCTCATATTTCTCCATTGTTCTCTTGTATGTCGCTCACACACACCCTCTATCCCTAGAGATATCTTGCGTTCCCTCGTATGTCTCTCTAGCTATCACTCTCGTTGTGAAATATCTTTCTCTCTCGCAGACACAAAACTCCGTCCCTCTGGATCTCATTTCTCTCTGATATCTGTTTGTATGTGACTCACATGCACCCTCTCTCTATCTCTCTCACACCCACACACATAATCCATCCTTCTGATCCACTCGACTCCTATCTCTAACGCACACTAGCTAGCATCTTTATCTTTCTATTTATCTGTTTCTCCATCAACCTTCTTTCTCGCCCTCACTCTTGATTCCTATCACGCACACTACATATGTTTCTCTCTACATGCAGTCAAGTGCCTTCTCACACACATATATAACTTCACCCTTTGAACCACCCGACGGTCATCTCCAACACCCAAACTAGCGGATGTCCCTCTAGCTAGCATCTCCATCTCTGTATCCATCTGTAGTTTCTCCGTCAACATTTCTTTCTCGCACGGAGTCTTGCTTCCTATCACCCACACTATATATGTCTCTCCATACATATGCATTTATAGGTTGGTCTCTTTTGCACAATCATTGCGCCTCACCCCCTCTGCTCGCCATAGATGCATGCTCCAGCCCACGCCACTATCTCTTGAAGACAAAAGCACATGCTCAATTGTCGGGACTTCTTCCATGCATTCTCACATGCATGCATATTGTCATACCAATTCGTCTCTCCCATGTCATTGATCTTATGACTTATGTCTTCTTTCTTTTATCTCGATCATGCGCGCGCACACACACACATCCCACGTATACATGTATACCTCTCACACATGCACGTTCAAGGTCTCTATGTCTCCATACGTAGTTAATTACCCTCAATCCTAACGCCACATCGAATCGTTCTCCTCTTTTGTGCACATAACTTCCGCCTAGATGGGTAAAACACACACTCACACTTAACAATATCCTTCTAGCTACCCCCCGTCTCTCACTCTTCCCCTATATCCCCTAAACCAATAAGACCATCCCTTAGTTTAATTCCCGCCTACATGCACCATCGATATATAGTAGTCTTCCTTGGTGTCTCTCGAACAAACACGTTCTCTCGAAGTCGACTCCTCTCACGCGCACACACCTTCTCTTCCCTCTCTACGGGCATTTTCTCTCTCGCACCCCATCGTTGGTGGCCTCTGCCATACACATCACCTCTCTATGATGAAAGCCATGCACACTTAAATTACATCCGGCACAGAGGACCCCGCGACACACACACACACACCCCCAACACACACACACACTAAGACTCCATCTCTCTCTCTCTCTCTTACACACACACAAACACACACACACAAGCACGCACGCCCCCCCACACACACTAAGACTCCATCTCTCTCCCTCACACACACACACAAACTAAGATTCCATCTCTCTCTCTCTCACAAACACACACACACACACTAAGACTCCATCTCACACACACATGCTCTAGGCGGAGCATTTGTTCCTACCATCCTTCATCCAACCTTACCCGTATGATAAACAATCACCTTTATTTACTTGCATAACATGGACAAATTCCACTTTACTTTAGTAGTCAGCAAACTTATCATCTGTACCCTTATAAAAAAACGAGTTGGTGGTGATGGTGTGCCTGCCATCTTGTAATACAGACCGTATGATCTATATCTGAGGATAGAAAGCAAACTATGATAATTTTACAAAAGATACCCGCACCTCTCTCCACATCATTATCTCCTGCAACCTCATTGCTCAGCAATTAAAAAAGGAATAAGTCTCTAGAACAATCTAGCATGCATGGTGGCTGCTGCCGCCTGCCGGCGCCGTCCATCCCCATGCCTCCGCCCGTTCCGATCACCAGTCACCACCATGCTCCACTCCTCCTCGCCTTATCTCTCATCTTTCATTTTTTCGATGACATTCTCGAGATAGCAGTTTTCCGATAAAATTCTTGAGATATCATTAGTTTTTTCACATGGGATTACTCCTGCATGGGTCAATCACAACAGGTGTTCTGTAAAAAAATGCATATTGATGTTCCGTGCAATGCACGAGAATCTTGCTTGTAATTATATAACACAAATCACGAGCAGGAAGTGACATTTTTTTGACACAACCACGTTAACATGGCCACGTAAATCACTAGCTAAAGTAAATACCATTATACTTATATCCCGATGCAAAAGGTTGAGTACATGTCCGAAGAGTAGAGTCGCACACACGCACTCTGTCTCTCAGAATCTCTCTCACACACACCAGTTACGTGATGCCCACTTAAGCCGACACGTATGTTACAATTTGTGCACCCGCGGGTACACGTGATGCTGCGCATTTATTTAAGCTAGAAGGGGAACCCAAACAGTAGCTGCATTCATTCCCCTCCCGCCGCCTCTTCTCTGGTCGCTGTCGCCCGGTAGCCATGGGCCGGCCGAAGGTAACAACATATGCCATACTCCCGCCGGAGCGACACTTTAATATGGAAATTTTAGTGGTCATGCATGCATCTTTTTGTGCTAGCACTCCTATATAAGGGTTGACCGGTCGCTTCCCGCGGACGTGCGCGGGCGGTGGAAGAGGAAGGCGAAGGGAAGTGGGCTGTGGAGTAACGTTTTTTTACCATAATTTCTTAGGAAACTGAGTGCAATACTCCCTCCTTTTCGGTTTATAGGGCTCAATTCAAAAATCTCACCAACCAAGGTAGATGATGAATGGTGGAATACTTTTTGTAGTTTGCAAAAGCACCTAATTAATGCACTTGTTTTCCTCAAAAAATTATGTTTATCAATGCATAAATTGCAATGCATGCATGCATAAAGTACATGCATTAGTCAATTTTCTCTTAATACTTTCATGCAATGATTTAATGCACCTTGGAATCTGAACATGTGATGGAAAACAACCAAATTGAGCCTTATAAAATGGAAAAACTAAAATTTTGAGATAAGCCCTATAAACCGAAAAGGAGGGAGTAATTGAGTAGTTTTGCAAACTACCAGTACTACACCTGAAACGGTTCAAAACCTATACTCCCTTGCCAATGCGCGCTTCCCGGGTGAAACAGTCAGCGTCGCCCTGGAGCGTCAGTGCTGCATTAATGCCCAGCCAGAGCGGAGGCGACCTCTCTCTGGCACCGGCTTTGAAGTGGCGCGACGGCCGAGAGAGCGCCGCTTCCCGGTGCACGCGACTGCTCCGCGTCGAGACTGGCCATAGGCCCTATTTGGATCCATGGGTTAGAGTTAGTTTGAGCTAGTTGGGGCTCAAATAGCCCTAAACTATCCAAGCATGAGGGTTTAAATTGGAGCAAGTTGCACCGAACCCACCAAAAAAAACTATCCCACCCAAGAGGTGCTAACTGGAGATAGTTCTCATTGGGACCACTGAAAAATCACTTTTCTCTCTCCATGAAGTGCATTTATTGTCAATCTAACCCTGTCACCCAAACATCTCTTTGGCTACAGTTAGTTCAGGGTTAGTCATGAGTTAGCCTAACCTCTAGCTAAGTTAGAGTATCAAACAGGAGCAGTATAGGACATGCAAGTTGCTCAAAGCATACAGGCAAATTCGTACGTGAAAGGATTTTTTTCTTTTTGAAAACAGAATGTGAAAGGAAATTTTTTAGAATGCTCTTGGCATGTCGCTAACATGTGATAGTTAACCGACCTCAATAGATGGCAGAAACACCAGCCTACCGCACTTTGATAGAGACAAGGAGGGAGAAGCGATACAGGCTGCTGGATTACTAGAGATAGGTGTCGCACGGAAGCCAAGAAATATGGTGATAGCGTGGGTTAGACATGTACTAGTATGATACTACACTGGGCTTCCGTGTTTCGTACTCTTCCAGTCCACTGTGGAGATGATTGGTTAATTTTATATCGCTGAATAATATTAAATATTATGAGTGCAGACGCTCCACCACGAGGTTCCTTGCTCCTTCTCGATCGTCCGGAATCTATGTTCTTCCACTCTATTTTTTTACGTGAGCTTTGTTCATCCTTTTGCCAACACGCGAGACATCTAGCATCAAGGTGCACGTGTTATGCAAGGATCGTTCCATCTATATGAAGAACACGTGGGACTGGAACTACGAGACGAACATGTACCCAGGAGTGGACGTACGAACCTGAGTAATGTAGCGCAGTAAGTGAAGTAGAAAGGCACAAATGGTATGAACATGCGTGCCATATAGGGTGTGTTTGGTTGCATTCTCGTCTCAGCATAGTTGTTCCCTCTTTATGCATGCTCAACTCAACACCCCTCTTCATGCATGCTCTCTTAATGCATGCTTCTAGTGTATTTGTGCTAAACTAGTGTGGACTCATGCACCCTCCATACACTCTACCAAACACCCAAAAGTTGGTCGAGAAGGGAACTCTTGGGCGGCATTTGTCTCTTACTATGTACTACCACTAAATGTTGTACGTGCAATGTACGGTGATGTTATGGAGTACGTGGAGTACGTGCCTAAGTACTCTACTACTAATATATTAGTTGGAGGCACATATTAACTTTTATATTTGGTTACGTGTATGCCCCGAGACCTTCCAACTAGACGTGTCTTTGTCTCCAGGTCGCACTTTGTATCGTTCATACCACTAAGTACTACTACGTGTGGTCTCCGACCCAGAAGTGGAAGAAGTGGAGACGCTCTACCACGCTGTTTTTTACGCTGGGCTCTACCACGCTGTTCATGTCCCACTCCTTCCGCTGACGTGTGGGACATCCAACACATGTCGTGTTTGGCACCCGTCGTCGTAAGAGTTGAAACGCTAGCATTCATCAGAAATAAAAAATAATTATAAATCGGCAGTGATACTATTTTTTTGTGAACCAATCAACAGTGATACTATACCACGCAGTTTCCTTGCTCCTCGATATCGGAAAGAATACTTCCGTTCGCCAACATGTGGGACATCGACCATCCTGGTCCACTTGCCATGCACGCAGAACTCCAAGGGAGTCACCCAGGTCGTCGCGCCGCAGGAACAATGACTAATGAGCCGTCAAATCATAGGCCCACTTCCCACTTTGAAGTTGCTTGGACGAAGGAACCATCATGACTTTGTTGAATTCCGCTTCTTGAAGAAAACTACTGTACCAGCAGTACTGCTAGCTATAGTAGTTACTCCAACAGAGGCCTCCTTTTGTTCATAGGATAGGAATATGAAAATCATAGGAAGTGAGATGACATGCATCTCAATTCCTATAGAGAAAGAGATGCCATTTGATGCTTAGGATAGGAATTTTTCCATTTAGTCTAGGCTAATGTACTGGTAATTTGCTCTAAAAACTACAATAGTAACTAGTAGTACTGGTACATGCTCGTACTCAGACACACACATACACACACACACACACACTAACTACTAGTACTACTACTTCTTCTCACATGCTGGCCAGACGCCGTCATTCTCCTTCCCGGCTTTGTCGGCGACACCCCATTGTGCTTGGATCTCCGCCGACCTCTCCGCAGCAGCGCGTGCGTCCTTTTCTTTCTTGCGGCGGCGGGCCTCTCTTTTCTTGAGTGCTTTCTGACTTTTCCGCTCCCTTTGTGCGGCTTTGGCCGCCTCTTGCTCTACCGCCCATTCGGCCTTGGCTTGTTAAAATTCCTCCCACATAGTTGTGAGGTCACGAGCGGCGATGAACTCGGCACGGCGGGATGCCATCGCTTCCCTACCATTTTGTGTGCGGTCGTGGGCGGCGAGGAACTCGGCGCGGCGGGATGCCATCGCTGCCTTACCGGTTAGTATGCGGCACGGTGGCATGAACGACGCTTGGTGAGAGCTCTGGGGTGGAGTGGCCGGACAACCGTATAGTGCATTGGTTTGCCAAGAGCTCAAGGACAGAAGACGAAGCAAATTTGGATTCCCCTTCAATCCTGGTCATTTATTACCGAGTAAAATGCATTGGCGGTCATCGAACTTGTCTTGATAGCTCACTTTGATGATTGTATACGAGATATGGTGATTATACGGTCACTGGCTCAGCGTATAGCTCCGTATTTGTCTGGTTGACTAGTCAAACAGTCCGCATGCGCCTCATCAGCTCGTGTTCTTTATCTATCTACACGGGCCTACCTGTTAATGGAGAAAGAAATACTGTAAAAACCAAAATTATGCTAGAGTCCAGACCGCTTCTGGGGCCCGCTCTAACCGCCCTGGCCCCTCAAGACGCCAGCTGCCCGCCGCATGCATGCATAGCAAATAGTACTCCTTATGTGGAGGAGAGAGAGGCATTGACAAAGTCAAGGAGTGGGCTCTGCAAGAGCCCGTCTCTACACGTGCTCCTAGGTATAAAAATAATAATTCTAAAAAAAGGCATAAAAACAATTGTGTATTAAAAAAAGAAAGGTAAAAAACATTTGAGAGGAAATAGATAGAGAGAAAGTGAGAAAAAGCTGTAACCTGGGCATTACATGAGGACGGAGGGAGTGGTGCACATGCCAAGTTCACTGGGCTGCCGTGTTTCACACTCCTCCGTCGTAACAGTGGAGACAATAGCTTTCATCAAAAATAAACAATGAATACTCGTTGCTCGTCCTCTATATCGGAAAGAATACTTTCATTCACCGACATGTGGAACGTCGACCATCCTGGTCCACCTGCCATGCACAAAATTATCCTGGTCTACCTCGGTCGTATCGCAGGCCCAACCTTTCCCACTGTAAGTTGTTTGGACGAAGGAACCATCATGACTTCGTTGAATTCCGCTTCTTCAAGAAAACTTATTGTACCCGCAATACTACTACCACACGCGAAGACTGGACGGCACTGTACCACGTCATATCACTGAAACCCACTAGGCCAAACTAGCCCGCCTAGGTCATCTATTTTGGAACGGAGGGAGTACGTCTCTGCACTGCTATGATTTTGTGTTGCATGTCATATCACTGAAACCCACTAGGCCAAACTAGCCCGCCTAGGTCATCGATCGCTAAGCCTACAATTTTAGGAGCTAGGGCTATTGGTCGATTGATGAGGGATAAGTATAAGCGTACTACGAGCTCATCAGCCCCAACGTTTCTCTTCGGTGAGTGTTTTGCAAGTACTATAGCTCGCACTGTAGCTAGCCTACTAACACCAAGAATCATCAAACAAGCCCTGCTGATATGATAAACAATTCAAACTTACATCTAATCATGCCATATATTACATCAAAAGCTGGTGAGGATACATCTGTTTACATAACTCGGAGAGGGTTCGCATGATTCATCGCATGATTCACTATCAAACAAAAGTAGCAAGATCTGCCCACACAAGACAGTGCACTAGCCCTAAGATGGTTTGATAACACACATCGTTCTGGTAATTAAACACAGGGCAATGCAAACTACCCTGAAGGATTAGCGCGACCAACTATTTCTTGTCATCGATCTCTCGGGCAATGACCACAGCACGGACAGCAGCATGGGAATCGATTTCTGGGGCAATGTCCATAGGACTGACTGCGACATCGGAATTGATCTCTGGGGCGATGTCCACGGGATGGACAGCGACATCGGAATCGATCTCCGGGGTGATGCCAACAGGACGGGCCACGACATCAGAATCATCAAGGACGTCCACCGGCACCTGCACAACCCTAACATATTAGCAAGCACATTGCAAATAATCAAAAACCACAACTATGGTAATAAGCCATTATTTTTTACCTTGTGCAGCTCACCGGGGGATCTCATCCCTCCGGGGGCCATCTCCTCGTCCTCGATGGGGGCCATCACCTTGCCCGGGGAATACTGCTTCTCAACGGTGACTATCTCCTCAAACTCGGTCTTGAGCCTCACATAGGTGGCAATCAGAGTTCCTGGGGTAGGCACGGTGGGGCCTTTGTTGTTCTTCCAACTTCCTTTAAGGAGTTCGTCCGCCAATGTCCTCAACTCTTTGGCCAATGCTTGTTTCTTGGAGTTCTTCGTCTCCATGGGTTGGCCCGCCAACATGGTCAACTCATTGGTCGGTGCTCGCTTCCTGGAGGTCGCTATCTCCAGTGGGTTGTCCGCCGGCAACTCTTTGCCTAGTGCTCCAGGATCCATCAATGAACTGACAAACAAAAAGCAATCAAAAGGAAACCACAATCGCAATGAAAACGGGAAAAGAATAGGATATGAGAATCGGTCGGTGCTTCGCAAAAAGAAGATTCTTGGAATGAAAATATAGCAGCATAACTGATTCGCCCACCTTTCCTTTGTCGGTACAGAAGAAAAATGGCAGAAGTGAGTAGCCTGGAGTGAGGTTTTCTTCAAGAAAGGGAAGAAAGGGCTTGAACGAGCATTCCAGTGAAATGATGGTTGCTTCGTCTAGTCCGACTTGGAGGCCACCTTACCACTGCTGGTAAAGGTGTGGGTTTTGTGATATGACGGGTCATGACGGCCACACCGGGGTTACAGGTGAGTCTCGACTGTAGCACTTCGCTGTGATTTGGTGGATGGCACGCGGGCCCGGATGCTTTGAAATGTCCCGCATGTAGATAGAGTGGCTAGTCATATAGGAGTGCTCAATATTGTGCACCGCGACCAAGGCAGAGAGGAAAACGAGAGAACTACGTAATTAATGCATGAGTTTAATTAGGGTAGTTTTGTAAAGTACGAGATACATTCCTCCAATCGCAAAATGCCTTGGTTCATGAGATTTGAGATTTGAGCCCTATAAACCGGAAGGGAGAGAGTACTGCACACGGTGTAGTCTAGTCACTTGTTGAAATCTCTAAAAAGGCAAATACTCCTTTCCAGTTTACAAGGCTATACTACTCCCTCCGTCTAGGTGTGTAAGTCATCTTACGAAAACCAAATAGTCCCAAAACACTTAGGCGCGGTGCATTAACTTCTACCTTGTTTCTTGTTTCTTGACATATCAACCAATAAGAGATGAGAGGTGTGCATGCTTTTAATGACTTGCAATGGCTAGTTCATTGCATACAATGCTATTAATTAGCAAATAAACATTGGTGACCCCAGGAGGAAACGGTGCTAAGCGCGTGGACCTATGCAGAATGAGTATCAACCAATGGATAATGGAGTTTAATTGTTAAACAATAGCAATTTTGTCTCATGCAAGAGCCTGGCTAGTACTACAAGGAACCGCACCACGTGAGCATTCGCAACTGCCACGTTCGGGTTGCGCTTGGCTCTTCGCCTCTTCGAGAAGACGAACAATAATGATGTTACTCCTACTTCTACAGTATCGAATCCACTTCTGCATGTCCGTCCACCTCGTGCGGGAGGGATAGCGAAAGCTTCAACTTACTTCTCCTGCCTTTGCGTCTATGACAGGTGGGCCCAACAGGTGGTTGGCCCTCCTATCATGCAGCCAAAGGCAGGTGCAGTTAAGGCACCAGAGCTCAGTCCGCGAGGGAGAGGGCATTGTAGTAATCAAATTTCTCGGTCTTGTACGAGTTGACAAAGATAGGGGTTGCTTGCTTGCTAGGGTTGCTCACTACATATATATATAGGCCGGAGCCTCCGCGCTTGGTTGCTAGGGTTGCTCTATTCACACACTCTCATCCTCTCCAGATTTAAACAAGATAGGGGTAGTAACACTGTCTTTCTCCCTTCAAAAAACACTGGCTTTCTATCCTCACTGCTGGTTACAGATCCGGACGTATCCCCCTTCGCCGGTGAAGGGGAGGAGGGGCAGCGTTTAGGCCGTCGTTGATAGCGAGGGAGGAGACCCACTGCCGGCTGCACCGTTATCTCTGGCCGAGCGTCGGCGCAGGAGGTCCTCCGATCCCTTCGTCGTTGCCTATGGGCGGATCCGGCCTCCCGCCGCCCACCTATCCACATCCCGACGACCTTCAGGTATATCTTCGTTCGAAACCGCCTTAGCTCTACTTCCCCAGCTCGCTACGTCACTGCATGTGCATCATTTTCTACCTCTCAGCCCCTCTCGATCGGATGGTCCAACGCCACATATTTTCTTCTTCTATTGTTAGAGGTAAAGCTACTTCATGGAGTCGAATCTTGTACTCCCTCCGTCTGAAAATACTTGTCATTGAAACGGATGTATCTAGATGTATTTTAGTTCTAGACACATCCATTTTGATGACAAGTAATTCCAGACGGAGGGAGTACTTGGTTCAAACAAGAAATAAAGTGGGGGTGGGGGAATTTAGTATGTACATCAGACTTGGTACAAACATGAAGGAAAGGGGGTGAAAGTAGTACAGACTAGTCATCCAACCGGTCTCTTGGTCGAAAAGGGAAATATAGGGGTAATGCTGTACACAGTGGTATGACTAGGACTAGATTTTCTATCCACACATAGGAGTAGGTGGCTAGAGTGAACAAAAATGGGACCAACCCAGGTATGTTTCTTGGATGTTTGTTTCTCGGGGCAACAAACTATGAATCACCACTTTATGCCCATGTTTACGTACATGGTGCTGGACTGCTGGTGCACCCATTGTCCCATGCCCTTATACCAAATATTCAGGCTCTGTTCGGAATAAAGGGGCAGAAAACATAGGTCTTGATGAAAATAGAGGAATTGGAAAGGAATGTAGGTATAAATCTATGGAACAGCGAACCGGAGGAAACTCTCAAGAGAATGTGTTCGGATGGACTACGAAATGTACATATTTGTTTTTTTTAGAGTAGCATGCTTGGAAGTATGAGATGCTATTTGTTTATTCAGATGCACAGTGACTACTCTTGTCCTCACCTCACGTACCACACATAGGTTGATTTTTTTATTCCGGCAACACAGCACAGCAACCTGTCTAACGCATGGCAGCGAGCACCTGCCTCGGGCTTCCGCCCAAAAAATGAGCAGCACGTGGATGTTTCTAATCCTATGGAATCAGTACTACCAGACCAGCTTTCCTATGAAACACTATTCACCTTTCCCATGTTATGAACGGGTGGAAGGGAAAGAATACCGTAGGAATTGTGTTCCTACGATAATCCTGCACCAAACCTGTGAACCGAACGCAGCCTTAGCTGTTCTTAATCTAATGTCCCTGGTAAAAATGAAGCCATGCCACTGTTATAAGCCCTGACAAGTTTAGCCAAATGTTTTTGCCTGTAATTGTTTGAGACTTTGACTGTTTCCTCTGTGCCTTTTTATGCAAACAGGGATATCCAATTCACCTGGTTGCTGTTGTGACCTTTTGGTGCACTGCACACAACTCTTCTTAAAAGAAGTGACTTTTGTGCTGTTTAACTAGAATGTCAGAATGGAACAGTTGGTTCATTTTGGTGGAACTGCACAAAGGGAGATCTGTGTTCCAATCCTCATCATCCATATTGGCGCTATAACCTTCCTTTAGGTAACAATGATATTTAATGCATGTGTTCATCTCTATTTTCCGACTGCCATGAGAAAATAATGCAGTTTTTACTAGTACACTTGTACTCCCTCACTGACAAAACCAATTCTGAATTAGAAGGCCAATCATGTATTTGGTTTCACCAACTGGTGAGGAGAAAGAGAAACAGAGCATGAAGAGGAAGAAGAAGAAGAATAAACAGTGCCAAGGCGATCTTGCTGAAGCCAGAGGCCTCAGTCGAGGCCATTCAAGGGCTCCGGCAACGACTACCTTACATGTGATACGATCCTCCAAGGAGCCCTTCCACTTCTGCTGTCTCACTTAATTAATTAGGAGTACTTAAGTACCACTAATTTATTACTGCCTAATTTTCCTGTTGGAGTTAAACAAATCTTTAGTAGGACCCTATGCTGAATCATGTACGTGTGTATGTTTGTCTATGGAGGTGAATCATGTGGTGGAGCAGGGAGGGAATATTATTAGTGTCATGACATAATAGTGCTATTGTTTTGCATGTCAATTTATTGCCATTGGTTCAATGAGGCAATGTTTTGCGTATTGTCCGTCATGAATTTGATGCTACTGGTTGAGTAATATGCTAATGTCTTCCTATCCTTTCTCACTAAGCTAATGAAGGTTTCACCTTGTTCCTACTTGTGCAAACAGGGATCATGTTGTGCTAATCATACATTAAATGGACTACACAAGACAATACAATGAACTGTATCCCAGCCGGTGCTTTAACTCTGCTGGAAGTTCTTGATAATCTTTCGATATAATCTCAGCACTGGTAAACAAGAGTGATTTCAACCATACATTTGAAGTGCACAAAAATATATACTATTGTGTGATTCCAGTGAGTGCTTTATCATCTCTTATGGGACTACATGAATAAGCTTTTTTTCTTAGGTTGGTACGGGCCTAAGGCCTTCATCCATATTAGTTTGCTGTCATCTCTATTTGTATCGTGCTACTATCATGAGAAACTCCTTCATCTTTGCACGTTAAAGTTTTGCAACCTATGATAAATGGCAATGCTTTGAGTGTTGAGTTGAGCTAATTGGCACTGATTAAATAAACTAATACCTCTGTTTAAGCAAGACTACTATGTTGCTAACTTTACCCGTTAAGATAATGAGGGTGCTTCTATTTGTTAGTGTATGTTTCATAAACTAGTCCCACTATTACAGTAATCTCACTCTCTCAATATATGTGCCAACAGGGATGCTCGATTTTGGTGGAACTGCACAAAAACTTTGGGTGCTTCATTGCCTCGACAACTTCCATCCTTTCCTGTCAGTCGCTAAACTCCGCATGCTTTCTTCCTTTGCTGTCAGTCGCTTGGCTTATCTTGGCTTCCAGTCAAAGGAAATAGTAATTGATATGCTACCTCACACAGGTTGGTACTAGTCTTTATCCTGATTATTGTGCCTGTCATATGTATTGGTAATTTGGTATTGTGCTACTGTTTGCCGATTTCATAAAGGAGTAATTTGGAGCCTGAACTCGCAGGCAAATCATTACATCGGGTGATTTCAGTAGAACTGCACAAAATGATCAGATGGATAGGTACTTATGCTGCTGCTATGTACTCCAAAGTTCACTCAGACAAGCATCGATGTTGACAAGAAGTGCCTATATTCATTCGAGTATCAACCGGCATCAACCAATTGACAAACTCCAAGTGTTAGGAGAGTGAACGCCAAAAATATTGTTTGGTGCATAGCCTAGAAAAATGCAGTCCAGTCTTTGGTCCCAACTTGTGCCTTTTGGTTATCGACACATATGGTAGCGAACTATATGGCATGGAGTCTAAAGATTCCAGACAAGTTGGTTGACGCGTATATTCATCTGGCACTTAATCAATCTGCATGCCAAGAATGCTCCATTTCATTTGAACTGCACAAAAAATGTGGGTGGTTCATTTTCTCAACCGCCTTCTTTCTCGTCTTCAATGTAGAATTTTGGCGAGATACAGGACCAAGATGACCCAGTAAACTGGTTGGATGAAAGTAGTGGCCAAATTGCTCAAACCTCCCTCGGCACGAGGCCACTATTTGGGGATAAACCTACAAGCAAAGTTCAGATTGTCTGTGCTGCCTCTTATGTACTCGAAAGTTTACTCCTACAAGAACTAATTTTAGCAAGAAGTTCCTCCGATTGAGCACCATTTTCCAGTCTGTACCCTAGGTAATTAAAGTTCGTTCATGGATCATATTGGCTGTGATCTCAATCATTTGGATGCATAGACATACTGAACATGTGTATATCTGAATCTTTTTGTAAATTATGTATGAATATTGTCGTGTGATCTATCAATCATTTGGATGCATAGATATGCTGAGCTTGTGTATATATGAATCTTTTGAGTTGTTGATTGTGAATGTTGGCTATGGATATGAACGTGTCCTGTGAACCTGAGTTTGATATGAATGTTTACCTTTTATGTTGTATTTGTGTGTGAACTTGTTAGTATGCCTACTGTGGGGTATAAAACGCAGGCCTCTTATAAAAGTAATGATGTGTCCAATTTATGTTTTCCCTTCTAACCACATTATATATATATTTATATTACTACTATTATCGTATATTTTATAGAGACTTATATATACATTATAAAAACATCCCAACTTATAAAAGTAAATGTTTAACGGAAGTTGGCAAGGAAAATCCTGGTGATTGCGTACAAAAGCTTGCGAAGATTTTAAGTACCAATTTAATAATAACACGATCATTTTTATTTTGAGCAATAACTCACTAATTTATTAATTATATATATAATGTGCCTCTCTGGTATATTCTTTGATATTAATTGCTCCTTCTAACATAACATTATACTCCCTCCGTCCAAAAATACTTGTCATCAAAATGGACAAAAAGGGATGTATCTAAAACTAAAATACATCTAGATACATCCCTTTTATCCATTTTGATGACAAGTATTTTCAGATGGAGGGAGTATATATAACGAGCCCACCTAATACGTGTATTTCAAGGAAGTGCAAATGGGCTGGGATTTCTTAGAAAATATAAATGGGCCTAATTGACGTGAAATTATTTGTTCACCCAGCCCAGCAAATGGACTGTACATTCTAGAAAACATGGGTTAAATATATGCCACCTTTTTGCAGGCTGACATGTGGGCCAATAGGTCGAAGCCTACGCAGGGCGTTGTCAACTTGGTCAACAAATGATTGTGTCATCCACAACCATTGGATTTATATCCAATGGCCGGCATGCACCTTCAATCTCTCGTCTTCTTCCTCCAGCGTCGCCGGGACCGCCTGGTCCGGCCTCCGGCGGCTAGCGGCTCTGCTTAGAACGCATAGCTGCGAAGCGCTACCCCACCGCCGGCCAGGCTATCCCTCCACCCCTCGACACCTCCTGTTATTCTCCACAGACTAAAGCCCCACACCGCAACAGAACCAGTTATAACCCTTCTCCTCCTCTCAATCTGTGACTCCATTGCCGCGTTTTCCCATCTCCGAGTCGTTCCCGTCCGGGGCCTCGCCGTCGTCCACCGCCTTGCTGCGTTCGGTGCGGCGTGGTCAACAAATAAGAGTCATCGGAAGAGGACTTTACGTGGAGAGCCTGATGGCTGGGACCCACGAGGTCCATGGTTGCACGTAAGGAAAGTTCCTCCTTATTAAGCTGAAAAAATGTTTCCTCCACCTGACAGCTGGGACCCACCGGCTGTATCTTTGCACGGAAGGAAGTGCCCCCTTGTTTTGCGAAAAAATTATTCATCCCATTGACAGCTGGGACCCGTCAGATTTGGTGACTGACTTGTGGGCCTACTAAGCGGACGTGTACGCACGGCTTTGTCAACTTAATCAACAAATGATTCTAGCAGCTGGACCGTTGGATGTTAATCCAACGGCCGTGCTCCTTCTTCAACCTCTGTTCTCGCTCCTATCTCCCATGGGCGGCACCGCGGCTGTGCTGCCGCGCACCCAAACCAGTGAAGTTTCCCACTCCTCTCCATCTGCGACTCCACTGCAGCTTAATAAATAGTAACGTCTTTGGTTTTAGCCTGGTTTTCCGTAGATTAATCGGGCAATTCTCTTCTTCTTAATTAATCGACGAGGCAATTCTTTTGCCTCCGTTTCGAAAAAAATAGTAACGTCTAACTGGGCCAGTTAGTTAGATGCGTACACTTGGTGTAGTAGGATCTTTATTTAGTTTGATGCATACACTTGTTCTTTTTTGGTAGCCCTTTTGTAATGATGGCTGATGTTTGGTTTGGAAGAGAGAGCTGCGTCTTCACTCTTCTGGCCTGCTTACTGCTTCTCTTGCACCCCCAGCCCTGGTTGTTGTTGCTGTTGTTTTCAATGTACAATCAGTAGTATATTTTGTTTGTTGGTTGAATAAATGTATTGTTAGAACGACAAACACAATGTTTTGGAAGTCGTTGCACAGTTCGATCCTTTAGTGCCCCGTACCGTACGTAGCGCATACTATTTATCATACGGAACATATTTTGTTTTGAAACTCGGAACACATTTTCCACTTGTTGATAACATGCAGCCCATTGAAGAAGGCCCAATAGAGAAGCCCATAATTAACTGGAAGGGAGGCTCTCACATGAATCCGACCCAGGTACATACTCATGGTCCCCTAAACATAAATAAGTAAATAAATAAATAAATAAAGCTAAATGCTCATGCAGCAGTTCTTTGGGAAAATAGGCAGCCCAGTATTTCTTTTTGAAGAATACCCAAGCTAGGCCTATTTGTTTTCTCCGAATTACTGGGCTGCAAATCTTTCAAGACAAGGAGGGATGCATTCCGGCCTGGCTTAAGAGTATGGTCAATGTTTTTTAAAAGTAATATCAAAAGGGGTTGAAAATTCCAAAAAATTTATAGCAAATGGGATATAAGTTTCTTTTTTTGTTTTCGTTCTTCACTGATATCTTATACGTATTTCATTGGATTTAACATGACATAGTACTAATTTATTTTTAAATTTGTTTTAGTATGGCTATTAATTTTTGGATTAAGAATATTTTGTTCCCCAGCAAAAAATTGCGAATTTTCAAAATTTCCCACATATTTAGTTAATTTTTTGACCCTGGTACTGACCAGAAAATCGTCAGCAATTCTAAAAATGGAAAACGGGCTGCAATAAATTCCATATGAATTAGAAAATGAGTAAAAATTATAACAATAATAGCAAATGGGCTGTGCACACCACAGATTTCGAGGCTGACTTGTTTACGGATGGCTTTCTCAGTGAACACACAATTCTAGCAGCAGTTAGTGTAGGATGTCCATCGAACGGCCGACGTGCTTCTTCAATCTCTGATCTTCCTGCTCCAGCCGCCTAAACTAGCACCGGCGGGACTGCCTGCTCCCTCCTCTTGTGGCCCGCTGTGATGCCGCGCAGGCTTCCCCGGCCCACCCTACTCCCTCCGCTGGCCTGGCCGCACGCAATCAACTGCCTCCTTATTACACGAAAAAAATGATTCCTCCCACTAACATCTGGGGCGCACCGGTTGGGAGGCTGATCTGTGGGCCTATTAAGTTGACGCGTACGCAGGGCTTGTCAACTTAGTCAACAAACGATTCTAGCAGCAGTAACCGTTGGATTTGAATCGAACGGTCTTGCTGCTACTTCAATCGCTGCTCTTCTTGCACCAGCCACCCAAACCAGCACCGGGGAGAACGCCTGCTCCTGCCTCCAGTGGCTGGCTGTGCTGCCGATGAGGCCTCATCGCCCCCTACTACTCCCACCGCTAGCCAGGCCCTGCGGCGACGACAGACTCACACCACAGCCGAACCAGTGAATCCTCGTACTCCTCTCCGCGTGGGCATCCACTGCCGCGTCTTCCCCGGCTCCGCATCGTCCCCTTCCTAGGGCTCGCCGTCGTCCACCGCCTTGGTGCTCTCGGTGCGGCGTGGTCAACGTGGTCAACGACATTCCATCGGAAGAGTACTGTACGTGGAGAGGTTGACAACTGGGTCCACAGCCACAACCCAGTTTTTTTGTGATTTGCCAAGTAAGTCGCTTTGTCAGGCCTATTGGGCTACAAATCTTTCAAGATGAGGAGAGCTTTCATTCGGCTGGCCGAGAAAATGGCCCATCAGTAATGAGAAATGGGCTGTACATTTTTAAAACACATCAAACCAGCAATTAGTTTCAAATATCTTTTTTTCATTTTGAGATTTGAAATTACATTAATTTTTATGCGTGAAGAATTTGTTGGATTTTATATTGATATACATTTATTTTTAAAATCAGTTTGAATGTGAGTCGAAATTTTGGGATTAAAAACAGTTCGGACCGCACCGAAATATGCAAAATTTCGTAAATTGTTTTAACCGTGGCCACAATATGGGCTGTAATGCTAACAAAAAGAATATGGGCTCCAAAAAAACCTTAATAATTAGCAAATGGGCTGTAAATTATTAGAAATAATGGCAGATGGGCTATATGCTGTTTTCCACAGATTTGAGGCTTTCCTAAAAAAAGGTTGACACACAAGAAGTGACTGTTGGATGGCCATCCAATGGTCGTCGTGCTTCTTCAATCTCTGCTCTTCCTGCTCCAGCTGCTCAAACAGGCGCCGTGGGACTGCCTGCTCCCTCCTCCCCGCGACCGGCACTGCTGTCGTGCAGGCCTCACCGCCCCACCGTACTCCCATCGCTGGCCTAGTGATCCCTCTACTCACCCACACCTGCTGTTATTCTCCGGCGACGGCAGACGAACCAGTAAACCCTCATACAGTCGTACTCCCCTCCGCGTGGGACAGAACTGCCGAGTCTTTCCTGCCTCCGTGTCGTTCCCTTCCTAGGCCTCGCTGTCGTCCACCGCCCTGGTGCTCTCGACGCGGCCTGGTCAACATGGTCAACGACCGACATGCATCTGAAGTGGACTTTACGTGGAGAGGCCGACAACTGGGTCCATGGCCGCACGCAAGGAAATGCCTCCTTATTACGCGCAAAATAATGATTCCTCCACCTGACATCAGGGACCCACCGAAAGGGCCTCTGTATTTCGCGAGAAAAACGTTACCGCCGCTGACAGCTCGGACCCACCAGCTATATCTTCGCATGCAAGGAAGTGCCTCCTTATTACGCACAAAAAAATGAATACTCCCCCTGTTAGCTGGGACCCAGTATAGTGGCAAGCTGACTTGTGGGCCTACTAAGTTGATGGGGATGGAGGGCTTTGTCAACTTAGTCAATATGCACGATTCTAGCTCCAGTGACCGTACGATGTCCATCCAACGACCGTAGTGCTTCTTCAACCTCTGGTCTTCTTGCTCCAGCCGCCCAAACCAGCACCGGTCGTGCCTCATGCTCCTGCCTCCCGTGGCCGGCTGCGATGTGGCGGAGGCCTCACTGCCCCCTACTACTCCCACCGCTGGCCAGGCCATCCCTCTACTCACCCACACCCCTGTTATTCTGCAGCGTCTTCCCTGGCTCCGCGTCGTCCCCTTCCTAGGCCTCGCCGTCGTCCACCGCCCTGGTGCTCTCGGCGCGGCATGGTCAACGTGGTCAAGGAATGGCTTCCATCGGACGTGGACTGTACGTGGAGAGGCTGACAGCTGGGTCCACGGCCGCAGCAAGGAAGTGCCTCCTTATTACGTGCAAAATAATTATTCCTCCACCTGACAGCGGGGACCCATCGGACAGGCCACCATATTTCACCCCCCTGACTGCTGGGACCCACCAGCTACATCTTCGCACACAAGGAAGTGCCTGACAGTCAGGACCCACCTGGTCGAAGCATACGTAGCGTTGTCATTCTGGTCGCGAACATGTACGTACATATATACTGGTGGATGTAGAGGCACGCACGTGTCTTAGTAGAGGCGGCCAGGGTGCAAGAAAGAAAAGACGGCCACGTATGTGTACATACGGGCGATGTCTCGAACGCCTACTCGCGCATACGTACGGCCAGGACTCGTGTACATGGCTGGGTCGGAACGGAGAAACAACGTCGTCGTCGTGTTCATGGGGAGGCAACAGAATGCGTCGTGTTCATGGGGAGGCAACGGAATGCGTCGTGTTCATCGGGAGGGCTTGGACGGAACAGGCGATGGAAACGAGGCCTGGCGTACCGTAGAACGGAGGAAACAACCTTGTGTTCGACCGGCCACGTTCGAAACGGCATCCTGTTCATCGGGAGGGGTCTGGCATACCGCAAAACGGAGGAAACGGACCTCCTACGGTCGAAACAGGGGTCCTGTTGATCGGGAGGGGTGTGGCGTACCGCAAAACGGACGAAACAGACTTGTGTTGGAGCGCTACGGTCGAAACGGGGGTCCTGTTCATCGGGAGGGGTGTGGCGTACCGCAAAACGGGACTCCACGGGATACTGTTCATCTCCACCGTCGACCCCTCCAGCCTCCACGAGCTACTGTTCATCCACCGTCGACCTCCTCCAGCCTCCACCTGCGACTGTTCATCCACGGGCTCCTGTTCATCCAGCCTCCACCGCGCGCTACTCCACCGGCTACTGTTCAACCAGCCCTCTCCACGGACTCCTGTTCAACCCCCCCTCCACGGTCTACTGTTCATCCTGCCCTCCACGGGGTGGTCCTGTTCATCCAGCCCTCCACGGGGTGGTCCTGTTCATCCAGCCCTCCACGGGGTCCTATTCATCCAGCCCCAACCGGCTCGATCGATCGGGGCCCTGTTCATCCAGAGGCAACACCATGGGGTCCTGTTCATCCACCCCAACCGGGAACTGTTCATCCACCCCCCCGCAACACTCACTGTTGATCTAGAGGCAGCATCGATCGGCTTCAATTAGCAGCAGTAGCGAAGGAATCGCTCGATCGGGTTCGGTTAACAGCCATCGATCGATCGCTCGGGTTCAGTAACGCATAGCCTGCAGTGCAATCGCTCGGGTTCAGTTAGAGACCAACGCCTCGCTCGGGTTCAGTTAGAGCCAACGCCTCGCACACATGCGCGTACGTGTATGAGAGAAGCGCGCATCGCTCGGCCCCGACCTCCCACCGTAACCGGGAACTCCCTGAAATTTTCCTCGCCCTCGCTTCTACCACGGTTTTTTCCATCATGGACGGCCCAAAGAATGTCATGCAGCTGTGTCTCCGGCCCGCCCAGGGCGAAAATCCCATTTTCTGTCATGATTTTTTGTCATAGAAGTAGGAGCCCACCACATCTATGATGATACCGGGTTTTGTCACAATTATCGTCATAGAAGTGTCATATGTATGACAGAATTTTTTTTCGTTCGGCCCAAAATGTCACGGATGTGTCTTTTTTGTAGTGTTGGATATTCCTTGAATATTACATTGGGGTGACTTGGGCATCCCAAGCTTAGGGTCTTGTCACTCTTTATTCTCCTCATATCAACATCTCACCCAAAACTAGAAAAACTTCAATCACACAAAACTTAACGGAACTTTGTGAGATAGGTTAGTATGATAAAGAGCAAACCATTCCACTTTTAGTACTGCCAAAGACAAGATTCATAATTGTTCTCACACAATTCCTACTGTATAATATCATCTCTACAATTTATATTGAGCAATATAAGCCATAGAAACTAGAAAACAAGCAAACTATGCATTGAAAACAGAATCTGTCAAAAAAAAACAGTCTGTAGTAATCTGTACTCCAACCATACTTATACTACTCCAAAAATTATGAAACATTAGGAACACGTGAGAAAATTGTATATTAAACTTCTGCGAAAAGAATCAACTCAAAATCACTCTTCTGTTAAAAACTATAATTATTTTCGTGAGCGCAAAAGTTTCTGTTTTTCAGCAAGATCGAAGTAACTATCACCCAACAAGATCCTAAAGGCTTTACTTGGCACTTTATTGAAACTAAAGCAATAAAACATAATTACTATAGTATATTAATCATGTTAACACATAAAAACATTAGGTAAAAGTGTTGGGTTGTCTCCCAACAAGCGCTTTTCTTTTATGCCTTTTAAGCTAGGCATGATGATTTCAATGATGCTCGCATAAAAGATAAGAATTGAAACATAAAGAGAGCATCATGAAGCACATGGCAAGCACATTTAAGGCTAACCCACTTCCTATGCATAGGGATTTTGTGAGCAAACAACTTATGGGAACAAGAATCAACTAGCATAGGAAGGTAAAACAAGCATAACTTCAAGATTTTCAACACATAAAGAGGAAATTTGATATTATTGCAACTCCTACAAGCAAATGTTCCTCTCTCATAATAATTTTTAGTAGCACCATGAATGAATTCAACAATGTAACTATCACATAAATCATTCTTCTCATGATGCATAAGCATAGAAATCTTATTACTCTCCACATAAGCAAATTTATTCTCATGAATAGTAGTGGGAGCAAACTCAACAAAATAACTATCATGTGAGTGAAAATTAAAATCATAATGACAAGTTCCATGGTTGTCATTATTATTTATAGCAAACATGTCATCACCATAATCATCATAGATAGTAACTTTGTTATCATAGTCAATTGAAGCCTCTTCCAAAATAGTGGATTCATCATTAAATAAAGTCATGTCCTCTCCAAATCCACTTTCATCAATATAATCATCATAAATAGGAGGCATGCTTTCATCATAATAAATTTTCTTATCAAAACTTGGGGGACTAAAAAATCATCTTCATCAAATATAGCATCCCCAAGCTTGTAGCTTTGCATATAATTAGCATCATGGATATTCAAAGAATTCACACTAACAACATTGGAGTCATGCTCATCATTCAAATATTCTGTGCTAAGAATTTTATTGACTTCTTCTTCTAACAATTGAGCACAATTTTTTGATCCATCATTTTCAAGAAAGATATTTTAAAGATGATCAATAACATGATGCAACCTAAATTCCATTTTTTTGTAGTTTTCTTTTATAAACCAAACTAGTGATAAAACAAGAAACTAAAAGATTCAATTGCAAGATCTAAAGATATACCTTCAAGCACTCACCTCCCCGGCAATGGCGCCAGAAAAGAGCTTGATGTCTACTATGCATCTTTATTCTTGTAGACACGTGTTGGGCCTCCAAGCACAGAGTTTTGTAGGACAGTAGCAATTTTCCCTCAAGTGGATGACCTAAGGTTTATCAATCCGTGAGAGGTGTAGGATGAAGATGGTGTCTCTCAAACGACCCTGCAACCAAATATAAGAAATCTCTTGTGTCCCCAACACACCCAATACAATGGCAAATTGTATAGGTGCACTAGTTAGGCAAAGAGATGGTGATAAAAGTTTAATATGGATGGTAGAAATGTATTTTTATAATCTTAATAAATAAAAACAGCAAGGTATCAAATAGTAAACATGCATGAAAATAATATTGCAATGCTTAAAAACAAGGCCTAGGGTCCATACTTTCGCTAGTGCAATCTCCCAACAGTGCTAACATAGTTGGATCATATGATTAACCCTCAAAGTACAACAAAGAATCACTCCCTCGTTCCTATTAGCGGAGAACAAAAGGTAGGAATTGTTTGTAGGGTGCGAAGCCACCTCAAAGCTATTCTTTCCAATTGATCTATTCAATAGTTCATACTAAAATAACACAAAGCTATTGTTTCCGTTCGATCTATCCTAGAGTTCATACTAGAGTAACACTAAAGCATATTCATATTCATAATAATCAATCCACACAAAGAACTATAAAGAGACCCTGAAGTTTCCGTCAGAGAAAAATGTGCATCAACCCCTATGCATAGATTACCCCAATATCACCGCGGGAATCCGCGAGTTGAATGCCATAACATATATCAAGTGAATCAATAAGATAACCCAATTGTCACCTGAAGTATTCATACCTCAAGACATATATCATTTGTTCTCATCTCTGAATATTCAATCCGACCTGACAAAACTTCAAAGGGTAAAGATTCAATTCATCACAACAAGAGTATAGAGGGGAGAAACATCATATGATCCGACTATATTAACAAAGCCCATGATATAGATCACAAGAGAGAGAGAGAGAGATAAAACACATAGCTACTGGTACAAACCCTCAGCCCCGAGGGTGAACTACTCCCTCCTCATCGTGGTGGCCGTCGGGACGATGAAGATGGCCACCGGAGATGATTCCCCCCTCCGGCAGGGTGCCAGAACGGGTCTAGATTGGTTTTCGGTGGCTACGAAGCCCTGCAGCGGCGGAACTTCTGATCTAGGTTAACCCCAAGGTGTTTCGGAATATTTGGGAATTTATAGTGCAAAGAAGGTGTGCGGGAGGCCACCAAGGTGGGCACAACCCATCTGGGCACGCCAGGGGGCCCTGGCGCACCCTGGTGGGTTGTGCCCCCCTTGGGGTACCCCCAGGTGCAGCTCTGGCCCATTGGGTTCCTTTCGGTCCATAAAAAATCCACAAAAAGTTTCGCGGTGTTTGGACTCCGTTTAATATTGATTTTCTGCGATGTAAAAAACAAGCAAAAAATAGAAACTGATACTAGGCACTGGGTCAATAGGTTAGTCCCAAAAATGATATAAAGTTGCTATAAAATGATTGTAAAACATCCATGAATGATAAAATAACAGCATGAATACTTCATAAATTAGAGATACGTTGGAGATGTATCACACATCGGGGCAAAAAACAAAGGGAGATGTAGGGTGTGTCACATGCATGGATAGGACAGCTAGCAGAAGACTTCCCAACTCGCACAAAACCGTGTATTTGCGTCATCGTAGGTTCTTCCGAAAAACTCACCCGTACCAAAAGATGAAAGATGAATTTGATGGTACGACAGAGGCATGTGTGGGACCAAGACCCTATGAAGGGGGGGTGGTCCAAAACATGGCTAAAAAAATTAATGTTGTGCTTGGCAAGAACCACCCTTTGACGGTGAAACAAACACCCAAGGGTCAAGTGTTTAAGAAGAAATCGGTGTTCTGGAAATTACCTTACTGAGAGATTCTACGTGTACGTCATTGCATCAATGTCATGCAAGTAGAGAAGAACGTATGTGAAAGCATCCTTGGTACTTTGCTCAAGATTAAAGGTAAAAGAAAGGATGGTGATGGTTCACGGCACGATATGCTTGCTGATCAATCAAAACGCAAGAGTGAAGCAGAAGATGATGACAAATTCTTCAAAGCTCGCCAGAGTTACAATTTTAGTACAAAAGAAGCAAGACAATTCTTCACCTATTTGTTGTCAGTTAAGACACCCTCTTCCTACTGCGCAAACATCGGAAGTCTCATGGATGTGAGCTCAGGTAAAATGAAGTTGGGACACATGAAGTCACATGATTGCCATGTAATGTTGACACAAATCCTCCTGGTGTCCATCAGGAATCTGATGGACAAAGATATAAGAAACACACTTATTGACCTCTGTGATTTCTTCAACCAACTATGGCAGAAAGTTGTAGATCCTGAAGAGTTGGATCATATTTAAGATGATATTGCAAGAATATTGTCCAACCTAGAGATGTTTTTCCCACTGTCATTCTTTGATGTCATGGTCCATCTCACTGTGCACCTTGTCGACGAGATAAAGTATTATGGTCCTGTGTTTCTTCGCAACATGTATCCCTTCGAGCCGTTCATGGGAATAGTGAAGTGCTTTTATCGGAGCCGAAACCATCCAAAGGCAAGTATCCTACAAGGTTATACCGCGGAGGAGGTGGTCGAGTTTTGCACCGAATACATGAAACAAAAAACTATATGTTTGCCCCTCTCTCATCATAAGGGAAGGCTAAAAGGTAAGTGATACGTCTCCAACGTATCTATAATTTTTGATTGTTCCATACTATTATATTATACGTTTTGGATGTTTAATGGGCTTTAATATACTCTTCTATATTATTTTTGGGACTAACCTATTAACCGAAGGCCCAGTGCAAATTGCTGTTTTTTTGCCTATTTCAGTGTTTCGCAGAAAAGGAATATCAAACGGAATCCAAACGGAACGAAACCTTTGCGAGGATCTTTCTTGGAACAAACGCAGTCCAGGAGACTTGGAGTGGAAGTCAGAGACGCAATGACGCGTCCACGAGGTAGGAGGGCGCGCCCCCACCCTTGTGGGCCCCTCGTAGCTCCACCAACCTACTTCTTTCGCCTATATATACTCTTATACCCTGAAAACATCCAGGGGAGCCATGAAACCACTTTTCCACTGCCACAACCTTCTGTACCCGTGAGGTCCCATCTTGGGGCCTTTTCCGGCGATCTGCCCGAGGGGGATTCGATCACGAAGGGCTTCTACATCAACACCATAGCCTCTCCGATGATGTGTGAGTAGTTTACCATAGACCTTCGGGTCCATAGTTATTAGCTAGATGGCTTCTTCTCTCTCTTTGGTTCTCAATACAAAGTTCTTCTTGATGTTCTTAGAGATCTATTCGATGTAATACTTTTTGCGGTATGTTTGCCGAGATCCGATGGATTGTGGGTTTATGATCAAGATTATCTATGAACAATATTTGATTCTTCTCTGAATTATTATATGCATGATTTCATATCTTTGCAAGTCTCTTCGAATTATCGGTTTAATTTGGCCTACTAGATTGATCTTTCTTGCAGTGGGGGAAGTGCTTAGCTTTGGGTTCAATCTTGTGGTGTCCTTTCCTAGTGACAGCAGGGGCAGCAAGGCATGTATTGTATTGTTTCCATCGAGGATAAAAAGATGGGGTTTATATCATATTGCTTGAGTTTATCCCTCTACATCAGGTCATCTTGCCTAATGCGTTACTCCGTTCTTATGAACTTAATACTCTAGATGCATGCTGGATAGCGGTCGATGTGTTGAGTAATAGTAGTAGATGCAGAATCATTTTGGTCTACTTGACATGGACGTGATGCCTATGTTCACGCCTAGATATTCTCGTAACTATGCGCTTTTCTATCAATTGCTCGGCAGTAATTTGTTCACCCACTGTAATATATGCTATCTTGAGAGAAGCCACTAGTGAAACCTATGGTCCCCGGGTTTACTTTACATCATATAAGTTTATGATCTATAATTGTAGTTTACTATTTATTTTGCAATCTTTACTTTTCAATCTATACAACAAAAATACCAAAAATATTTATCTTATTATCTTTACTAGATCTCACTTTTGCAAGTGGCCGTGAAGGGATTGACAACCTCTTTATCACGTTGGTTGCAAGGTTCTTGATTGTTTGTGCAGGTACTAGGCGATTTGCGTGTAGTCTCCTACTGGATTGATACCTTGGTTCTCAAAAACTGAGGGAAATACTTACGCAACTTTGCTGCATCACCCTTTCCTCTTCAAGGGAAAACCAACACATG
The DNA here is from genome assembly GCF_003073215.2 of Triticum urartu. Classification (NCBI taxonomy): domain Eukaryota; kingdom Viridiplantae; phylum Streptophyta; class Magnoliopsida; order Poales; family Poaceae; genus Triticum; species Triticum urartu. The sequence continues at coordinate 307,201,070 of NC_053024.1, forward strand.
CTCAAGAGGTAGCAAGAAGGATTTCTGGCGCCGTTGCCGGGGAGATCTACGCTCAAGTCAAGACATACCAAGTACCCATCATAAACTCTTCTCCCTCGCATTACATTATTTGCCATTTGACTCTCGTTTTCCTCTCCCCCACTTCACCTTTGCCTTTTCTTCACGTTCTTCCCGTATGTATCTTTGTTTGTGTTTCCATGTGCCTTCCATTTGCTTGCTAAAAATCTATTGATATGGATCCACTTAAAGTGTTCTACTTGGATCATCTTCGATCCTTATGCGCTTGTGCTGAAACCCCAACTAGCCTAGTTGATGGGAAATCTTTAGATGAGCATGCTCATTTTGTGCGTCACCGTTTGTCTGAAAAAGGGAGACTCTTATGGGATCAAATAAACAGATTGTTGTGTTATGCTTGGAATCGTTGTGAAATTTATGATTTTACTTGTTGCTCTAAGAACCCTAAAAAACACCTCCCCTACCTATGTGAGTTCAATGATAATGAAATCTTATCTTCTTATGCAAAGGGTGTTTATAGTTACTATGGTATCAAACAAATTGAAGAATTTGTTGCTTTTAAGGGTGCTTATGAAGTTGCTTCTTTGATTGAAAAGTATGATATTACTCTCTACGAATCTAAATTTTTTGACATACTTAAATATTGCTATGAAAACTATGCTCATAATGTCTATGTCAAAGAATTTATTGAAAGAATAACCGCTGCTTTGGAAGAAAATAATGATATGCATGAATCTATAGATAATTATGATTCCGATGATTTGATTGAAATACCCCTTGATGAACATGATGCTTTCTATTCTTGTGGCCATGATGCCAATATTTATGAAGATGAATTTGCTATAGTTCCTTATATTAAACATGAGATTGTTGCTATTGCACCCAGACTTGATAGTTCCTTCGATGAAAACCATGTTTGTAATGATGTTATTGTAAATTCTCTTAATGACAATTGTGTTAATGACATGCAAAACCTCAAGCTTGGGGATGCTAGTTTTGTTTTGACTACTATTTGTTGCAATGATCATGATTGCGGTGATTCTTCTTATGATCTTGAAAATTTATTTAAGCCCCATGATGAATATGAGATTGATAATAATGTTTGCAATAATATTGAAAGTGGGTTTGGAAGAGTGTCAACTTTATATCCCACATATTTGGAGAATTTTCAATCTTATGAAGTTTTTGATAAAAGAGGGTTCGGAGAGGTCACGACTTTAGATTATGATATCCCACTATTTTGGAAGAGTGTCAACTTTGCATGCATGTGGATCGTGTTGAAAATATTTTATGTGATAGCTATTTTGTTTAATTTGCTTATGATCCCACATGTAATTATTATGAGAGAGGAAAATATGATTGTAGAAATTTTCATGTTACTAAATTACCTCTCGTTATGTTGAGATTGCTATTGTTTCTTTCCGCTTCCTTGCATATGCTAGTTTTTGCTTGCTATGATAATTTGTTTGCCTTTAAGATGCCTATGCATAGGAAGTATGTTAGACTTAGATGTGTTTGTCACATGTTTCATGATGCTCTATTTGTGCATCAATTCTTGTCTTTCATGTGAGCACCATTGAAATTATCAATGCCTAGCTAGGGGCGTTAAACGATAGCGCTTGTTGGGAGGCAACCCAATTTTATTTTTGTTCTTTACTTTTTGTTTCTGTTTTGTAATAAATAATTTATCTAGCCTATGTTATGATTGTGTTTTTCGTGTTTTAGTTAGTGTTTGTACCAAGTAAAGCCTTTAGGATCTTCGTGGGTGATTGTTGTTTGATCTTGCTGATAAAAAAGAAAGTATGCGCTCACGATTTTTTTTCATTTTTTACCAGAGAGTGATAAAATACTAATTAAAACTGCAGTAGATCAATATACAAATTATTTAGGACGTCCTAATTTTTTAGAATTTTCCGAGTTACAGAAGTATTCGAAACCTCCAGATTGCTACAGACTGTTCTGTTTTCGACAGATTCTGTTTTTCGTGTGTTGTTTGCTTATTTTGATGAATCTATGGCTAGTATCGGGGGGTATAAACCATAGAGAAGTTGGAATACAGTAGGTTTAACACCAATATAAATAAATAAATGAGTTCATTACAGTACCTTAAAGTGCTAGTTTGTTTTCTTACACTAACGGAGCTCATGAGATTTTCTGTTGAGTTTTGTGTTGTGAAGTTTTCAAGTTTTTGGGTAAAGATTTGATGGATTTTGGAATAAGGAGTGGCAAGAGCCTAAGCTTGGGGATGCCCTAGGCACCCCAAGGTAAAATTCAAGGACAACCAAAAGCCTAAGCTTGGGGATGCCCCGGAAGGCATCCCCTCCTTCGTCTTCGTCTATCGGTAACTTTACTTGAGGCTATATTTTTATTCACCACATGATATGTGTTTTGCTTGGAGCGTATTATATGATTTGAGTATTTGATTTTTAGTTTACCACAACCATCCTTGCTGTACACACATTTTGGAGAGACACACATGAATCGGAATTTATTAGAATACTCTATGTGCTTCACTTATATCTTTTGAGCTAGATAATTTTGCTCTAGTGCTTCACTTATACCTTTTTAGAGCACGGTGGTAGTTTTATTTTGTAGAAATTATTGATCTCTCATGCTTCACTTATATTATTTTGAGAGTCTTTTAGAATAGCATGGTAATTTGCTTTGGCTATAAAATTAGTCTTAATATGATAGGCATCCAGGATGGGTATAATAAAAACTTTCATATAGAGTGCATTAAATACTATGAGAAGTTTGATACTTGATAGTTGTTTTGAGATATAAAGAAGGTAATCTTAGAGTTGTGCTAGTTGAGTAATTGTGGAATTGAGAAGTACTTGTGTTGAAGTTTGCAAGTCCCGTAACATGCACGTATGGTAAACGTTGTGTGACAAATTTGAAGCATGAGGTGTTCTTTGATTGCTTTCCTTATGAGTGGCGGTCGGGGATGAGCGATGGTCTTTTCCTACCAATCTATCCCCCTAGGAGCATGCGCGTAGTGCTTGGTTTTGATGACTTGTAGATTTTTGCAATAAGTATGTGAGTTCTTTATGACTAATGTTGAGTCCATGGATTATACGCACTCTCACCCTTCCATCATTGCTAGCCTCTTCGGTACCGTGCATTGCCCTTTCTCACCTTGAGAGTTCGTGCAAACTTCGCCGGTGCATCCAAACCCCGTGATATGATACGCTCTATCACACATAAGCCTCCTTATATCTTCCTCAAAACAACCACCATACCTACCTATTATGGCATTTCCATAGCCATTCCGAGATATATTGCCATGCAACTTTCTACCGTTCCGTTAATTATGACACACTCCATCATTGTCATATTGCTTTGCATGATCATGAAGTTGACATCGTATTTGTGGCAAAGCCACCTTCAAAATTCTTTCATACATGTCACTCTTGATTCATTGCACATCCCGGTACACCGCTGGAGGCATTCACATAGAGTCATATTTTTTTTCTAAGTATCGAGTTGTAATTCTTGAGTTGTAAGTAAATAAAAGTGTGATGAGTTTCATTATCAGAGCATTGTCCCATGTGAGGAAAGGATGATGGAGACTATGATTCCCCCACAAGTCTGGATGAGATTCCGGACGAAAAAAAGAGGCCATAAAAAAAAGAGAAAAAAGGCCCAAATAAAAAAATGAGAGGAAAAGAGAGAAGGGGCAATGTTACTATCCTTTTTCCACACTTGTGCTTCAAAGTATCACCATGATCTTCATGATAGAGAGTCACTTATTTTGTCACTTTCATATACTAGTGGGAATTTTTGATTATAGAACTTGGTTTGTATATTCCAATGATGGGCTTCCTCAAAATGCCCTAGGTCTTCGCGAGCAAGCAAGTTGGATGCACACCCACTTAGTTTCTTTTGTGGAGCTTTCATATATTTATAGCTCTAGTGCATCTGTTGCATGGCAATCCATACTCCTTGCATTGACATCATTTGATGGGCATCTCCATAGCTCGTTGATTAGCCGCGTCAATGTGAGACTTTCTCCTTTTTTGTCTTCTCACACAACCTCCATCATCATATTCTATTACACCCATAGTGCTATGTCCGCGGCTCACGCTCATATATTGCGTGAAAGTTGAAAGAGTTTGAAAATGCTAAGTATGAAATAATTTCTTGGCTTGTCATCGGGGTTGTGCATGATGGGAGCATTTTGTGTGACGAAAATGAAGCATGGCCAAACTACATGATTTTGTAGGGATAAGCTTTCTTTGGCTATGTTATTTTGATAAGACATAATTGCTTGGTTAGCATGCTTGAAGTTTTATTATTTTTATGTCAATATTAAACTATTGTCTAGAATCTTTTGGATCTAAACATTCATGCCGCAATAAAGAGAATTTCATTGAAAATTATGTTAGGTAGCATTCCACATCAAAAATTCTGTTTTTATCATTTACCTACTCGAGGACGAGCAGGAATTAAGCTTGGGGATGCTAATACGTCTCCAACGTATCTATAATTTTTGATTGTTCCATGCTATTATATTATCTGTTTTGGATGTTTAATGGGCTTTAATATACTCTTTTATATTATTTTTGGGACTAACCTATTAACCGAAGGCCCAGTGCAAATTGCTGTTTTTTTGCCTATTTCATTGTTTCACAGAAAAGGAATATCAAACGGAATCCAAACGGAACGAAACCTTCGTGAGGATCTTTCTTGGAACAAATGCAATCCAGGAGACTTGGAGTGGAAGTCAGAGACGCAACGAGGCGGCCACGATGCCGGAGGGCGCGCCTAGGGGGGTAGGCGCGCCCCCACCCTCGTGGGGCCCTCATAGCTCCACCGACCTACTTCTTTCACCTATATATACTCATATACCCTAAAAACATCCAGGTTAGCCACGAAACCACTTTTCCACCGCCCAACCTTCTGTACCCGTGAGATCCCATGTTGGGGCCTTTTCCGACGATCTGCCGGAGGGGGATTCGATCACGGAGGGCTTCTACATCAACACCATAGCCTCTCTGATGATGTGTGAGTAGTTTACCACATACCTTCGGGTCCATAGTTATTAGCTAGATGGCTTCTTCTCTCTCTTTGGTTCTCAATAGAAAGTTCTCCTCAATGTTCTTGGAGATCTATTCGATGTAATACTTTTTGCGGTGTGTTTGCCGAGATCCGATGAATTGTGGGTTTATGATCAAGATTATCTATGAAACATATTTGATTCTTCTCTGAATTCTTATATGCATGATTTGATATCTTTGCAAGTCTCTTCGAATTATCGGTTTAGTTTGGCCTACTGGATTGATCTTTCTTGCAATGGGAGAAGTGCTTAGCTTTGGGTTCAATCTTGTGGTGCTCGATCCCAGTGACAGAAAGGGAACCGGCACATATTGTATTGTATTGTTGCCATCGAGGATAAAAATACGGGGTTTATATCATATTGCTTGACTTTATCCCGCTTCATCAGGTCATCTTGCCTAATGCGTTACTCCGTTCTTATGAACTTAATACTCTAGATGCATGCTGGATAGCGGTCGATGTGTGGAGTAATAGTAGTAGATGCAGAATCGTTTCGGTCTACTTGACACGGGCGTGATTCCTATGTTCATGATCATGCCTAGATATTCTCATAACTATGCACTTTTCTATCAATTGCTCGGTAGTAATTTGTTCACCCACCGTAATATATGCTATCTTGAGAGAAGCCACTAGTGAAACCTATGGCCCCCGGGTCTACTTTACATCATATAAGTTTCCGATCTATAATTCTAGTTTACTATTTATTTTGCAATCTTTACTTTTCAATCTATACAACAAAAATATCAAAAATATTTATCTTATTATCTTTACCAGATCTCACTTTTGCAAGTGGTCGTGAAGGGATTGACAACCCCTTTATCACGTTGGTTGCAAGGTTCTTGATTGTTTGTGCAGGTACTAGGCGATTTGCATGTAGTCTCCTACTGGATTGATACCTTGGTTCTCAAAAACTAAGGGAAATACTTACGCTACTTTGCCGCATCACCCTTTCCTCTTCAGGTGTAGCGACCTGACCCGAATGGATCAAGTCTCTGTGCTTAAGTGTCATCCCTCTGGATCGGTATGCTGACACACACAGTACTCGAAGGATTTATAACAGAGGTAAATCACATGTATAAAGTAACGTAAATACTATTACCTCAATCCATATAGCGGAAGCAACAAGGTTGTGGATTCCCATCAACACCAACGGCAAAGTTGAGTGTAGAAATCGTAACCCTAACGTATCACTTACTCGTCGTAAGAAACCTGCAACATGAGACGTTGCAGCCCGAAACGGGTCAGTACATTGAATGTACTGGCAAATTCACACCATAGAGAATGATGAACAATGGCTATCATCACTACATGCATATTTGGCTGGTGGAAAGGCTCTATGGTTATAAGGTTTTTGCGAAAAGCCAATTTTTCCCTACTACAAAGGAATAAATTTTATTTAACTATCATGGTGGTTGTTAAACATTGAGAATGGTTGATAGCATTCTCAATCCCAATTAAGTAACATCATTAAACCCAACAATATTCATTTAAAGTAACATGATGAGATCAACAGGATAATCCAAGAACTAGATACTCAAGATGTCCATAACCGGGGACACGGCTAATCATGATTAGTTTGTACACTCTGCAGAGGTTTGCACACTTTTCCCCACAAGACTCGATCGCCTCCGTTTGGTTTCTTGCACTACATGGTGTTTGAGAAGACGGATGACCGAGGCACAGTCTTTCAGAAGCGCTAGCACCTTACGTTAGGGTAGACCGTACCACCTACATCCCCTACATCTGCTAGTCTACCCCTGTAAGAGTTCGCACGACTTAGTCAACTATGCCAGAGCCCATAATGGCTTGTGGCTGCACACGGAAGTTTCTAGCATGAAAGATCTTATGATCCCTTTGAGCCTGGGTGGCGGTCCAAAATAAAAACAGGCAATCCTGGTCTACCCCGGTGCCTAGACAGGCAATCCGAGAATAACCAGGTACCTCAATCCACCCAGATGTGTGTTTAAGTTGCCACCTTAGATAAACCATTAAAATTTAACACTCACATCTGTCATGGATATCACTCACCCAATCCACGTCTACTAGCATAGCATGGCATAATAAGCAAACGTAGAAGTAACTCCCAAAGGTTTCATAATAATACAGGTCATAGGTACTACCTCATCTACTTCCCATCCCACAATTTAATTAGATCCTAATCATGCAATGTGAGAGGATTGATCTAATGCAATAAAACATGGGTTGTAGAAAAGGTATGATCAAAGTGTGAACTTGCCTTGCTGATGATCCGCGAGTCCTAGGGATTCGAAGTAACAAGCGGCGCAATCCGGGTGATCTAACACAGACAAACAACAAGCATACAATAAGCACTCAACTAATGCACAGGGAAAACTCGAAAAAGAGAACGAACCAGAAAGTTCAACTTAAGAACTCCGGTTGCAAAGAAAGAACGAACCGAACAAAGAACCGGAAAACAAACGGCGGAAAAACAACTCGGTTCTAGCAAGTTGAAACTAGGTCAAATTTTACTGTAGCAAAAAGCTTGTTCAAGTTGATTAGACGGAACGGCGGTTTCGAGACGAAACTCCAGGTGCTTGAATCACCTGATTCCGATAAACGAGTGAGAAGAAAGACTAGAAAGAAGATCGGATCTGAGATCGCGATCACGGAATAAATCCGACGAAAAGAAAGCGACGAACGGTTAAACAAACGGGCGTCGTTAACTGGGGAAAATCAGTGATCACATTCGTTGAGACGAACGGTCCGAAAGAAGAACGAAAACCGATCTAGGGTTTTCGGAGAAAAAGATCGAAAAGAAACGGAAAACCGATCTAGGGTTTCGGAAAAGAAAACCGAACGAAAACCGATCTAGAAAACCGGACGGTTTACAAAAGAACCGGAAAGATAACGAATCGGATGAGAAGAAAAGAATCGGAACGGTTTATAAGAAAAACCGATCCGAGGGGAGAAAAAGAGACGCGGGGCAACCTCGGCGAAGGGCTCCGGCGAACGGCGGCGTAAGGCGGCGGCGGCAACGACGTAGGGTGGCGGCGGCGGCGGTGCACAAGGACGGCGGCGGCGAGTGTGGGGCACGGCGCGGTGAGGGGCGCGGGGTGGTGCGCGGCTTGGGGAGGAGAGGGGCTTGGGTTTTGGTGTGAGGAGAGGGGGGGGTGTTGGTATTTATATAGGTGAGGGGAGAGTAGACTTGGGGTAGGGGACAAGAAATAGAGTAGGAATAGGAAAGAAAAAGAGTAAACGGAGTAGGACTAGGAATAACGAAACAAGGAAAAGGGGAGGGCTAACCTAGTCCTAAAAGGACTTGGTTAAGACAAGAGGCGGCGGCCTCCTGGCCCCTGCGCCTGGCGCGGCGCGCAAGGAGCTGGGGCGCAGCGGCGGCCAGCTGGGCCTTTGGCCCGGCCGGCTACGGGATTTTTTTAACTGATTTCGCGGGCAGAAAAACAGGAAAAAGAAAATCTAAACGGGCTCTAAAATTTGTAAAGTAAATTTTCCCCGACTCCTAAAAATGAGTCGAACAAAATGAACTTTTCTACGGACCTAAAATGCAAATTTTTGAAAACGCGCATTTTTCCCTATCCAAATAAAACGCAAACAAACACAGGAAAACAAAATTTGATCTATTTATTAAATCTTCATTTTTCCTATATTTTGGGAAAGTCATATTATTCCCGCTCTCATATTTTTGACATTGGAAAAATATTTGAAGATGAAATAAATAAATCAAATGATCCTCTTTTCAAATTCGAGAAAACTCTCAAATATGAAAATAACGAAATCTCCAACTCTCTCCGAAGGTCCTTGAGTTGCGTGAAATTTCTAGGATCGACCAAAATGCAAGAAAATATGCTATGCACGATGATCTAGTGTATAACATTCCAAATTGAAAATTTGGTATGTTACAAACCTACCACCCTTAAAATGAATCTCGTCCTCGAGATTCGGAGAGGCTAGAAAGAAAAGGTTAGGGTTTGGGGGTCTCTTCAAAATCCATCGATCATCACACGGTGTCTGGGGTGCTACCACCCTTAGAAGCATTGTTACTTGTTCCATCAATACTCATATACTTCATCCATAGTGTTAACAGTGTCGGTCTTCTCAGATCTTGAGGATAATTCCTTATCTGGGCTATTTCGGTAGTGGCATAACCTTTTCCTCAATTCTTCTGTCCTTTCCTCTTGGTAAGGTTATTCCGAGATTGGGTCTTCTTAGCTGACGGGTCTGGCGCCAATGCTAAACAACTATCATTATCTCATGGTGGTCAACAATTTATGGTTTCTCCTGTAGGAAATGGGTCTGGGTTGATCCTCACCGTATAACCTACGGTTGGCAAAGCTGCCTTGTACAAGGGAAAAATACCTATACCATTCTATGGTTTAAACCAGGTCTTGATCGTCGTCTCTCTACTATAGGTAAGTCACTCAGATTTACCATCCCATATAGCAAGGCAAATAATAAGAGTAAGTCGGTATGGTGATCAATCCATCCCGCACCCAAATCATTACCATGTATACAGTTTAGCGAATCTCGCATACTAACACTTGGTCATCCTCACAAGCATTGCAGAATTTCTCTTGTCGACGAACCAAGTTCGGATATATCCATAGATTCTGCAAGCTAGACAAACATCTATCGTTCCTTCACAACTCTCAGGATTTTGCGTTACTCCTATAAAATCGTCTATCGATAAAAATCGTAACTTCTTCCAGGGTTTTTCCTTCAGCAAGATTGTGCTTGCTTCTTGGCAGGTCCTGGGGCCTGTGGGTTATGGCCCATCTCATCACTTGTAGTCCTTGAACTTATCATCGGGCATCTGTTCATTATTCCAACTTCCAACTTCCTAGTATTCTTAAATCCATCCAATTGTATTGTCTTCCTTCCTTCTATTGGCACCAAAACTAGGACATGATTACTCAGACTCATCATGGAATTTCCCTTGATCCATATTTCCAACATCATACCTCCTTTATATCCAATAGTAATTTATCTCTTCATCCTCGTGGGATATCCCACATACCAAGATAAAAACTTATACTTATGAAGTCCATATTCACTTCGTGGAACATCATTATCCTTTCCAGGGTCAAACGTCCTTATAGGGGAATATTGGCCATCTCTGCATGGCACTTCTTCAACTAGGAAACGTGAAACACATCATGAACTCCTGACAGTCCTTCGAGTGACTCCAACTTGTTGGCCATTTCTCCCATACGCTCCAAAACTCGGTATGTTCCTACAAATCTCGGGGCTAATTTTCCCTTAACTCCAATCCATTTAACTCCTTGTATAGGGGACACGCGAAGGCATGCTCTGTCTCAAATTTCATAGACTACCTCCTTGAGTTTTTGAGTCTACCTAACTCTTCTGCCTGGACTGAGCTACTTTCAGTCTATCTCAAATCAACTTAACATTCTCTTCTGACTCCTTGATCACATTTGGTCCAAACAACTGATAGTCTCCCACTTCATCCCACATACTCTTGGGGTATCCCATATATCGAGACAAAACTTGTATTCCTTTTGTCCGAAATCCATTACAGGGTACTACCACCCTTAAAATGCACAAATCTTCCATAGACCATATTTCTCTTATCCTCAAAAATGGTCAAAATCCTTCTTCATAGAGTAACAACTCATAGAATCCATATCCGTACCAACGATGTTAACTTTATTAATTCTCAAATCATTGCAGTCTCTTGTTTTTCCATTACATGCCTCAACTCAACACTCAATTTAAAGGAAAATGTTCCCACTACTACTACTATATTACTTCTGTTACAAACTCAACTATTTATCACAAGTCTCTTTCTCCTTCGGACAATCTCTGGCAAAGTGCCCTGCTTTATTACAACTAAAACATATTACTTCTGACAAGTATCGAGGTTTCCTTTTTGGGCAACTGCTGAGGTAGTGCCCTGACTCCTTGCACCTGTAACAGGTGATATGACTCAGGTTCCTCCTGGGCTCCAATCGGTTTCTCTTCCTGGTCTTTTCCATTCCAATCAGAGCTTCTATTTCCTGTGGGTCATACGCTACTTCCTCCGTCGGGAATTCTACTAGATCCCCATTCAAACAATTTTGGGAGATGTGTCCTTCTTCTCCACATGAATAGCAAGACTTAGTGCAGGGTTTTCTCGGGTCTTGTTTAGGTGTGTCCTCCACCTCTTCCTTCATCACGGTTTCTTCTAAAATTTCCATAAGGGATCCTTTCTTTACTTCTTTCTTCAGCTGTACGGTTCTTCGTACCATGGGGTAAATGTGACACTGAGCAGGATAGTGGGTAGTCCCTTCACACAAGAAACAAGTGACATGCCTAGTCGGGCATTCTTCAACTGGGTGACTTCCTTCACAATTAGGGCACTCATCCTTGTGTTCTTTATGGTTGTGTCCTATTTCTCCACAAAGCTTGCATGCACAAGTTTTCTTCATATCCTTTCCATAAGGCTTCAATTTCTGGGAAACAAGCTGAGACTTTGGCAGAGTCAACTTTAATTCTCTCCAGGTGGTTACTCCTTGCCATCCATTGATGGTTTGGTACATCCTCCACCAAGTAGCGGCACCTCTTTCAAAGCATTGAAGAGCATGCTGGGTCATATCATTTCCAACTATAGGGTTATTCTTCATGTGATCCTCCATGTTCTGAATCCATCGGTCTGTCTCCAACTGACTCGTCGGTCTAGAAAATATAAGCTCATCTTCATTCATCCTCTATTGGGTCCATGGGTTTGGGGTGAGATAAGAGAGATAGAGAGGGATACACACAATACAAACAATGTTTTGAAAAGACAGATTTTATTGTGGCTGTCGGAAAAAAGCATCAAACAAATGACAGCTCACAATCATCGCATCTAACATAGGTATATAACAGGGGTTTGGTCTTCTAAAGGTCAATAAATCATCAACTCTTCAAACTCTTCAAGCCTTTTTCATGCCTCCAATGGCTTCTTCCGATCATGCTTGTCTTTCTTAAGTTCTTTTGACAGATCAACTCTGTTGATGCGAAGTCTCTCGTGACGTCCTTTAATATTTATGGAGTTGCATTACAAACTTCTGGTTTCAACATCCTTGGCATGAACCATGGTCTAGTTCCTGATGAATCTCTGGTTTTCTCGAAGTTTTGCTCCTCCAGCTTGGCTACTTTCAGCTTTTGGTTCCTGAGTTCTTCACGAAATGCTTCCTTGTCTAATATGCTTTCATGGAGCTCCACCTTAAACTTCTTGATGTACTACTCCAGATCGTGGTGATACACCGGCTAAGGTTAAAACTTCATCTTACTAATAGGTGCTCCTTCAGCCTTGTTCCATCAATCCATTCTGAACAAATGCATTCTTAACTCAGCACGGTGATAATAGCATCAGCGGGCGATGGCATCACGGATAACCGTGTTTCTGCCCTTGTCATTTCCATGAGCTATCTCTCCATAGTTGATATCTCCTGCCTTAGGGTTTTCTTGACAAATCCTTGAGTTCTTAGCTCTACATGCTCCGGTCTTTCTCCGATACACCTTGATCTCGGATATTGACAACTTCCATAGTCTGCCAAGTTCCATAAGGGTAGCCTTCCTAGGTCATACAAATCTGGGAATTCTTCAGAGCCTTCAAATTCTACTTGTCTTTGGTCTTTAACCGTTGTAGTTTCCATTATTCAGATGCACGGAAAATACTCTTCATTCCGAAGTGGTCTTAGTTGTCTGATATCTTGTACTTCTTGGAGTGGTCTCATCAGCCGAATCTTCGTGTGGTCAAAAGGGGAAAGGGGTATGGTCTCACTAAAGGGAATATTTGAATAGGCTCAGAAGAGAAGAGAGGTAAAAGATCCTTTTGAAAGGGAAAGTTGTAGAGAAAAATCTTTGCTATGGGCTTGCCAGTTTCTAGGGTCACGTTCCTACAGTCAACATGTGCTCTGATACCATCTTGTAGCGACCTGACCCGAATGGATCAAGTCTCTGTGCTTAAGTGTCATCCCTGGATCGGTGTATGCTGACACACACAGTACTCGAAGGATTTATAACAGAGGTAAATCACATGTATAAAGTAACGTAAATACTATTACCTCAATCCATATAGCGGAAGCAACAAGGTTGTGGATTCCCATCAACACCAACGGCAAAGTTGAGTGTAGAAATCGTAACCCTAACGTATCACTTACTCGTCGTAAGAAACCTGCAACATGAGACGTTGCAGCCCGAAACGGGTCAGTACATTGAATGTACTGGCAAATTCACACCATAGAGAATGATGAACAACAATGGCTATCACTACATGCATATTTGGCTGGTGGAAAGGCTCTATGGTTATAAGGTTTCTGCGAAAAGCCAATTTTTCCCTACTACAAAGGAATAAATTTTATTTAACTATCATGGTGGTTGTTAAACAATGAGAATGGTTGACAGCATTCTCAATCCCAATTAAGTAACATCATTAAACCCAACAATATTCATTTAAAGTAACATGATGAGATCAACAGGATAATCCAAGAACTAGATACTCAAGATGTCCATAACCGGGGACACGACTAATCATGATTAGTTTGTACACTCTGCAGAGGTTTGCGCACTTTTCCCCACAAGACTCGATCGCCTCCGTTTGGTTTCTCGCACTACATGGTGTTTGAGAAGACGGATGACCGAGACACAGTCTTTCAGAAGCGCTAGCACCTTACGTTAGGGTAGACCGTACCACCTACATCCCCTACATCTGCTAGTCTACCCCTGTAAGAGTTCGCACGACTTAGTCAACTATGCCAGAGCCCATAATGGCTTGTGGCTGCACACGGAAGTTTCTAGCATGAAAGATCTTATGATCCCTTTGAGCCTGGGTGGCGGTCCAAAATAAAAACAGGCAATCCTGGTCTACCCCGGTGCCTAGACAGGCAATCCGAGAATAACCAGGTACCTCAATCCACCTAGATGTGTGTTTAAGTTGCCACCTTAGATAAACCATTAAAATTTAACACTCACATCTGTCATGGATATCACTCACCCAATCCACGTCTACTAGCATAGCATGGCATAATAAGCAAACGTAGAAGTAACTCCCAAAGGTTTCATAATCATACAGGTCATAGGTACTACCTCATCTACTTCCCATCCCACAATTTAATTAGATCCTAATCATGCAATGTGAGAGGATTGATCTAATGCAATAAAACATGGGTTGTAGAAAAGGTATGATCAAAGTGTGAACTTGCCTTGCTGATGATCCGCGAGTCCTAGGGATTTGAAGTAACAAGCGGCGCAATCCGGGTGATCTAACGCAGACAAACAAAAAGCATACAATAAGCACTCAACTAATGCATAGGGAAAACTCGAAAAAGAGAACGAACCATAAAGTTCAACTTAAGAACTCCGGTTGCAAAGAAAGAACGAACCGAACAAAGAACCAGAAAACAAATGGCGGAAAAACAACTCGGTTCTAGCAAGTTGAAACTAGTTCAAATTTTACTGTAGCAAAAAGCTTGTTCAAGTTGATTAGACGGAACGGCGGTTTCAAGTTGAAACTCCAGGTGCTTGAATCACCTGATTCCGGTAAACGAGTGAGAAGAAAGACTAGAAAGAAGATCGGATCTGAGATCGCGATCACGGAATAAATCCGACGAAAAGAAAGTGACGAATGGTTAAACGAACGGGCGTCGTTAACCGGGGAAAATTGGTGATCACGTTCGTTGAGACGAACGGTCCAAAAGAAGAACGAAAACCGATCTAGGGTTTTCGGAGAAAAAGATCGAAAAGAAACGGAAAACCGATCTAGGGTTTCGGAAAAGAAAACCGAACGAAAACCGATCTAGAAAACTGGAACGGTTTAGAAAAGAACCGGAAAGATAACGAATAGGAAGAGAAGAAAAGAATCGGAACGGTTTATAAGAAAAACCGATCCGAGGGGAGAAAAAGAGACGCGGGGCAACCTCGGCGAAGGGCTCCGGCGAACGGCGGCGTAAGGCGGCGGCGACGTAGGGCGGCGGCGGCGGCGGTGCACAAGGGCGGCGGCGGCGGGTGTGGGGCGCGGCGCGGTGAGGGGCGCGGGGTGGTGCGCGGCTTGGGGAGAAGAGGGGCTTGGGTTTTGGTGTGAGGAGAGGGGGGGGGTGTTGGTATTTATATAGGTGAGGGGAGAGTAGACTTGCGGTAGGGGACAAGAAATAGAGTAGGAATAGGAAAGAAAAAGAGTAAACGGAGTAGGACTAGGAATAACGAAACAAGGAAAAGGGGAGGGCTAACCTAGTCCTAAAAGGACTTGGTTAAGACAAGAGGCGGCGGCCTCCTGGCCCCTGCGCCTGGCGCGGCGCGCAGGGAGCTGGGGCGCAGCGGCGGCTAGCTGGGCCTTTGGCCCGGCCGTCCGTGGGATTTTTTTTAACTGATTTCGCGCGCAGAAAAATAGGAAAAAGAAAATCTAAACGGGCTCTAAAATTTTCTAAAGTAAATTTTCCCCGACTCCTAAAAATGAGTCGAACAAAATGAACTTTTCTACGGACCTAAAATGCAAATTTTTGAAAACGCGCATTTTTCCCTATCCAAATAAAACGCAAACAAACACGGGAAAACAAAATTTGATCTATTTATTAAATTTCATTTTTCCTATATTTTGGGAAAGTCATATTATTCCCGCTCTCATATTTTTGACATTGGAAAAATATTTGAAGATGAAATAAGTAAATCAAATGATCCTCTTTTCAAATTCGAGAAAACTCTCAAATATGAAAATAACGAAATCTCCAACTCTCTCCCAAGGTCCTTGAGTTGCGTGAAATTTCTAGGATCGACCAAAATGCAAGAGAATATGCTATGCACGATGATCTAGTGTATAACATTCCAAATTGAAAATTTGGGATGTTACATCAGGGGAAAACCAACGCATGCTTAAGAGGTAGCAGTAAGCCAGTCCTTGCTGGCACGCAAATGGCTGCACCCGGAGAATTGGCAGAGAAAGCCCATTTGACGGTACTGCTTAACAGCCTAGTTCTCAGCGCTTATGTCGAAGAACACTTGGTGGAGATACACCAAAGCTTCTTATCAATGGTGCCTTCATCAAATGTGGAGATGAAGGAGCATAGTAAGAACTGCCCCGAATGGCTGAAGAATCGTCTGGTACAAGGATCCATCGATGACATTGCTACGTGGTTGGCACAAAAGCCATCACCTACGGTGTTGACGTACCAACCATATGACATAAATGGATACATGTTCTACACCGAGGAACATGATCAGATGACCTCATATCATAACAGCTCTGTTCGAATAGAGTGCAAGACTATAAATGAAGATGATAAAAGGGTATACTATGGAACTGTAGGATCGAAAGTATGTCTAGAGGGGGGTGATTAGACTACTTTACCAAATAAAAATCTAGCCTTTTCCCAATTTTAAGTCTTGACAAATTTTAGCAACTTAGCAATAGTCAAGTAAACAACCTGCACATGCAAGTCTAAGAGTATAGCAGTGAAATGTAAAACATTGCACATGAAGGTAAAGGGAGGAGTTTGGAGGGAGCAAACACAATGTAGACACGAAGATTTTTGGCGTGGTTCCGATAGGTGGTGCTATCGTACATCCACGTCGATGGAGACTTCAACCCATGAAGGGTAACGGTTGTGCGAGTCCACGGAGGGCTCCACCCACGAAGGGTCCACGAAGAAGCAACCTTGTCTATCCCACCATGGCCATCACCCACGAAGGGCTTGCCTCACTAGGGTATATCTTCACGAAGTAGGCGATCTCCTTGCCCGTACAAACTCCTTGGTTCAACTCCACAATCTTGACGGAGGCTCCCAAGTGACACCTAACCAATCTAGGAGACACCACTCTCCAAAAGGTAATAAATGGTGTGTTCATGATGAACTCCTTGCTCTTGTGCTTCAAATGATAGTCTCCCCAACACTCAACTCTCTCTCACAGATTTGGATTTGGTTGAAAGATGATTTGAGTGGAAAGCAACTTGGAGAAGGCTAGAGATCAAGATTCATATGATTGGAATGGAATATCTTGACCTCAACACATGAGTAGGTGGTTCTTTCTTAGAAAATGTATGATGGAAGTGTAGGCATGTTCTGATGGCTCTCCCCACGAATGAAGAGTGGGTGGAGGGGTATATATAGCCTCCACACAAAATCTAACTGTTACACACAAATCACCAAACTCGGTGTGTCGGATTTCGGGTTCCGGCAAAACCTTTAAGGTTCGAACACTGGGGTGTGCACGAAGATCTCCCCCTCTCTAGCTCGCACACTCAACGATCTCACGGCCTAGCTTGATGAACCCAACGAACATGAGACACAAGATTTATACTGGTTCGGGCCACCGTTATGGTGTAATACCCTACTCCAGTGTGGTGTGGTGGATTGCCTCTTGGGCTGAGGATGAACAGTTACAAGGGAAGAACAGCCTCCTGAGGAGAGGTGTTCTTGTGCCTGGTGAACTAGTGTGAGGCTATGGATGGAATGGCTTCGATCCAAGATCCGATCCCTAGCTATGGTGGTGGCTAGTCCTATTTATAGAGGCCCTGGTCCTCTTCCCAAATATTGAGCGGGAAGGGATCCCACAACGACCAATTTGAAGGGGGACAGCTAGTACAAGCTATCCTGACAAAAGTAGTCTTCGCCTGCCAAAGGCTCTGGTGGTGACGCCGTCTTGGGCTCCACGGTGACCTCCTTCCTGCCGTCCTACTGGTCTTGGTCTCGTTGCACCGATATGGAAACCTTTGCCTGATGCCTTGGAACTCCTCACCTGCACTTGCCTCCTTAGCACCAAAGAGGAAATGAGGACACTGTGCGTGCTGGCACCCGCCTGGCGCCCGCCTGGTCTTGATCGTCATGGCTTACATCATTGGAACCTCGCGAGGTTCGCCTTGCCTTGATCTCTCTGCTCCTCGTGAGCCAGCCTGGTGAGGCCGCCCTCGAGGAGGTCTTGCGCCGTCCGCCTCATGAGGTTTGGCCCCTCGCGAGGGTCTTGGGTGTTTGCTAGTGAAGATGGGCCGTACGGGGCCGCTGGAGGAGCCACGCCGCGGGCCGCGGGCAGGCAAGTCTGGGGACCCCCGTTCCCAAAACGCCGACACGGTGGGACCGAATAATGAAACTTGGTTGGACCGATTTAGTTCAAAATGTGAACGTTAGGATTTTCGGTGGGACCGTCATGTCAACTCGGTGAGACCGATTTCATTAGGGTTAGGGCATAACATAATCTCGATATTACACAAACTCGGTGGGACCGTTTCGCTCATCTCGGTTGGACCGAAACGTTACGAAGGGGAAACAAAGAGTTTGCATTGCAAACTCAGTGGGACCGATCGCTCATTTCGGTTGGACTGAAATGTTACGAAGGGAAACAGAGAGTTTGCAATCCCATCTCGGTGAGACCGAGATCCCTATCGGTGAGATCAAAAAGACTAGGGTTTTGTGGCAGTGGCTATGTCAACTGAACTCGGTGGCGCCGGATAGAAAGTTTCGGTGGGGCCGAGTTTAACTTTTAGTTTGGGACATATGTGGATATGAGAAAGTGGTTGAGGGTTTTGGAGCATATCACTAGGCATTTTGAGCAAGTAACTAATTAAGCAACACCTCGTCCCCTTTTAATAGTATTGGCTTCTCCTATGGACTCAATGTGATCTTGGATCACTAAAAGGTAAAATGTAGAGTCTTGAGCTTTAGATCTTGAGCCAATATTTTGTCCTTAGCATTTTGAGGGGTCCACATTTCTATTCCATGCCATGCCAATCATTGAGCTTTCCTAAAATATTTATCTTGAAATAGTATTAGCTCAATGAGCTATATGTTGTTAGGAATTACCAAAACCACCTAGGAATAGTTGCACTTTCAATCTCCCCCCTTTTTGGCAATTGATGACAACATATAGATCAAAGCTTCAACAAATGATAATAAGATTGAAATGCATCGTCGCTTTGAGAGGTATGTTATAAGCAAGAGCTCCCCCTAAATTTGTGCATTATCTAAAATTTTCTTTTGAATGCAAATGCACAATCGATTAGGATCATGGGTCACTCTTCCATGTCACATACATCTTGGTGGAGCGCTCAAAATGATAAACATTAAAAACATGCACTCATCACCAAGCAAAGTGAATGATCATATATGGAATATAAGAGATAATATCATCCAAGCAAGCATTAAGGTAGCATCTGATCAATCACATGATCAAACAAGTATCTCACACGGATAAAGACATAGTGTATCAACCAAGCGCATAAAAAGGTTCAACCAAAAGTAAGAGAGATAAAAAGCAAAACACTTTCTCTCGAAGCCTATGATCTATACATATTTCTCCCCCTTTGGCAACAAGTTACCAAAAAGTTTGAAAATGCATAGTGCTATGCGTCACTCAGGATCAGTCTTCGGGAGGTGGTGTAGAGAGAACTCCAAGGACGAAGGCATCTGTCCATGTAGTTGGAGCTGGTGGAGTGGTTGCTGGAGGTGGTACTGAGGCTATAGCTGCTGGTGTTGACAAAGTAGTTCTAGAAACTGGTACTGGCACTGCGGCAGACCTCTGACCTCGTGGCACACGCTGAAAAGCATCAGTAGTTGCCTTCCCTTTCCTCTCTTCTGCTTCCTCCTGGAGCTGCTCAACTGCACTTTGTATCTCAGTTACCTTGAGGTCAAGATCATAAAATTTTGTTCCAACAATCCTCTCCAGGCTCTCCTGATTCTGAGTCAGGGTGGCCAAACTCTTCTCAATCCTCAGTGTAGCTTGAATTAGATAGCCCAATTGATCTTGTTTTGACTTGAGGAACACCTGAGATGCTTCTTCTGAACTTGGCATCCTTGCAGCCTTCTCTGCCTTAGCTTTGGCCCTCTTCTCTTGTGCTTGAGCTGATGACAGTTCATTCTCATTCATGACAACTTCATTGTCTTCATATTCAGGATATAGGGGTAGATGCTCCTTGTCCAACAAGTATGTTCCTATGCCCATCTTAGAATTGATGAGCTCCTGAATATGTGGAGCATACCCACAGCTTCTCTTTTGGTCAGCAGCTGTCCTTTTGATTGTCTCTACAATCAGGCTCATGACTTTAAACTTCTGAGGGACATCAAAGATTTGCAGCATGTTGATGGAATGTCCTCTAACCATCTTGTGATCTCCAAACTTGGGTAGCAATGTGTGCCTTAGGATCCAGTTGATGGTAGGCAGACCAGACAACAAGTAATGTACAGATCCAAGCTTGTGAGTCTCCAAAGCTTTATCAGGGATCTCTTTGTACATGTTTGCCATGGAGTTGTGGTCTTTCTTCTTCTTGGCATACACATCCAAGTCATCCTCATGTTCCTCTTGGGCATTGATCAACTTGGCCCATTCTTCAACAGTGGATTGGTACCTAGTACCTTCAGACATCCATATGATCTTCCCATCTGGGTAAAAGTGGGCAGTGGAGTAAAACTGCATGATCAGCTCATCATTCCATTTTGTGAGCTTTTGTACAAAAAACTCATCTACTCCACATGCTTTGAAGCTGTCATATACTCCTGGGAAGCGATCTTCATTCTCCTTGATGTATTCCCAATCAACCCATGTCATGTCACAAACAATGGGCTTCTTGTCAAGCAAAATTGTCTTGTAGAAGTCTTGTTGTTCTTTTGTATGAAATCTGTAATCAACTACAATCCTTCTCCTAACAGCATAGGGATCAAACTGTCTCCACAATCTCAGTCCAGCATCTTTTCTGATGTGCATGTCTTCAGCCGCTAGATGAGCATCATTGTGGTCTAGGATCTTGGGTTTCAACTTCCTCAAAACAAGAGACTCGTCATCATCATCTTCAGCTTGAGGCACTGGGGCCTTGTTCTTCTCTTCAGCAGGAATACTTCTAGTGTTTATCTTGGGCTTTGACTTCTGATCTTGAGCTTTGGGAGCAGACTTGGGCTTTGATGTTGCAGCCCCTGCTACCTCTTGAGCACTGCGTTGGTTTTCCCCGAAGAGGAAGGGATGATGCAGCAAAGTAGCGTAAGTATTTCCCTTAGTTTTTGAGAACCAAGGTATCAATACAGTAGGAGGCTACGCGTGAGTCCCTCGTACCTGCACAAAACAAATAAATCCTCACAACCAACGCGATAAGGGGTTGTTAATCCCTACACGACCACTTACGAGAGTGAGATCTGATAGATATGATAAGATAATATTTTTGGTATTTTTATGATAAAGATGCAAAGTAAAATAAAAGCAAAGTAAAAAAGCAAAGGAAATTACTAAGTATTGGAAGATTAATATGATGAAGATAGACCCGGAGGCCATAGGTTTCAATAGTGGCTTCTCTCAAGAGCATAAGTATTCTACGATGGGTGAACGAATTACTGTTGAGCAATTGATAGAATTGAGCATAGTTATGAGAATATCTAGGTATGATCATCTATATAGGAACCACGTCCGAGACAAGTAGACCGACTCCTGCCTGCATCTACTACTATTACTCCACTCATCGACCGCTATCCAGCATGCATCTAGAGTATTAAGTTCATGAAAATAGAGTAACGCCTTAAGCAGGATGACATGATGTAGAGGGATAAACTCATGCAATATGATGAAAACCCCATCTTGTTATCCTCGATGGCAACAATACAATACGTGCCTTGCTGCCCCTACTGTCACTGGGAAAGGACACCGCAAGATTGAACCCAAAGCTAAGCACTTCTCCCATTGCAAGAAAGATCAATCTAGTAGGCCAAACCAAACTGATAATTCGAAGAGACTTGCAGAGATAACCAATCATACATAAAAGAATTCAGAGAAGATTCGAATATTATTCATAGATAGACTTGATCATAAACCCACAATTCATCGTCTCAACAAACACACCGCAAAAAGAAGATTACATCGAATAGATCTCCACAAGAGAGGGGGAGAACATTGTATTGAGATCCAAAAAGAGAGAAGAAGCCATCTGGCTAATAACTATGGACCCGTAGGTCTGAGGTGAACTACTCACACTTCATCGGAGGGGCTATGGTGATGATGTACAAGCCCTCCGTGATCGATGCCCCCTCTGGCGGAGCTCCGGAACAGGCCCCAAGATGGGATCTCATGGATACAAAAAGTTGCGGCGGTGGAATTAGGGTTTTGGCTCCGTATCTGATCGTTTGGGGGTACGTAGGTATATATAGGAGGAAGGAGTACGTCGGTGGAGCAACAGGGGGCCCACGAGGGTGGAGGGCGCGCCCAGGCGCG
The DNA here is from genome assembly GCF_003073215.2 of Triticum urartu. NCBI lineage: Eukaryota > Viridiplantae > Streptophyta > Magnoliopsida > Poales > Poaceae > Triticum > Triticum urartu. The sequence continues at coordinate 307,223,276 of NC_053024.1, forward strand.
CCCCCTACCTCGTGGCCTCCTCTGTTGTTTCTTGACGTAGGGTCCAAGTCTCCTTGGTCTTGTTCGTTGAGAAAATCACGTTCCCAAAGGTTTCATTCCGTTTGGACTCCGTTTGATATTCCTTTTCTTTGAAACCCTAAAATAGGCAAAAACAGCAATTCTGGGTTGGGCTTCCGATTAATAGGTTAGTCCCAAAAATAATATAAAAGTGGATAATAAAGCCCAATAATGTCCAAAACAGTAGATAATATAGCATGGAGCAATCAAAAATTATAGATACGTTGGAGACGTATCAAGCATCCCCAAGCTTAATTCCTGCTTGTCCTCGAGTAGGTAAATGATAAAAATAGAATTTTTGATGCGGAGTGCTACTTGGCATAATTTTAATGTAATTCTTCCTAATTGTGGTATGTATATTCAGATCGAAAGATTCAAGATAAAAGTTTAATATTGACATAAAAATAATAATACTTCAAGGATACTAACAAAGCAATCATGTCTTCTCAAAATAGCGTGGCCAAAGAAAGTTATCCCTACAAAATCATATAGTCTGGCTATGCTCCATCTTCACCACACAAAATATTTAAATCATGCACAACCCCGATGACAAGCCAAGCAATTGTTTCATACTTTTGGTGTTCTCAAACTTTTTCAATCTTCATGCAATACATGAGCATGAGCCATGGATATAGAACTATAAGTGGAATAGAATGGTGGTTGTGGAGAAGACAAAAAGGGAGAAGATAGTCTCACATCAACTAGGCGTATCAACGGGCTATGGAGATGCCCATCAATAGATATCAATGTGAGTGAGTAGGGATTGCCATGCAACGGATGCACTAGAGCTATAAGTATATGAAAGCTCAACAAAAGAAACTAAGTGGGTGTGCATCCAACTTGCTTGCTCATGAAGACCTAGGGCATTTTGAGGAAGCCCATCATTGGAATATACAAGCCAAGTTCTATAATGAAAATTTCCCACCAGTATTTGAAAGTGATAACATAGGAGACTCTCTATCATGAATATCATGGTGCTACTTTGAAGCACAAGTGTGGTAAAAGGATAGTAACATTGTCCCTTGTCTCTTTTTCTCTCATTTTTTTATTTGGGCCTTTTCTCTTTTTTATGGCCTCTTTTCTTTCTCTTCCCCTTTTTTTTATTTTTCGTCCGGAGTCTCATCCCGACTTGTGGAATAATCATATTCTCCATCATCCTTTCCTCACTGGGACAATGCTCTAATAATGATGATCATCACACTTTTATTTTTCTTACAACTCAAGAATTACAACTCGATACTTAGAACAAAATATGACTCTATATGAATGCCTCCGGTGGTGTACCGGGATGTGCAATGAATCAAAAGTGACACGTATGTAAGAATTATGAATGGTGGCTTTGCCACAAATACGATGTCAACTACATGATCATGCTAAGCAATATGACAATGATGGAGTGTGTCATAATAAACGGAACGGTGGAAAATTGCATGGCAATATATCTCGGAATGGCTATGGAAATGCCATAATAGGTAGGTATGGTGGCTGTTTTGAGGAAGGTATATGGTGGGTGTATGATACCGGCGAAAGGTGCGAGGTATTAGAGAGGCTAGCAAAGGTGGAAGGGTGAGAAAAGTGCGTATAATCCATGGACTCAACATTAGTCATAAAGAACTCATATACTTATTGCAAAAATCTACAAGTTATCAAAGCAAAGTATTACGCTCATGCTCCTAGGGGGATAGGTTGGTAGGAAAAGACCATCGCTCGTCCCTGACCGCCACTCATAAGGAAGACAATCAAAAAAATAAATCATGCTCCGACTTCATCACATAACGGTTCACCATACGTGCATGCTACGGGAATCACAACTTTAACACAAGTATTTCTCAAATTCACAACTACTCAACTAGCATAACTCTAATATCACCATCTTCATATCTCAAAACAATTATCAAGCATCAAACTTCTCATAGCATTCAACACACTCATAAGGAAGTTCTTTTATTATTCTTGAATTCCAAGCATATTAGGATTATTTAAGCAAATTACCATGCTATTTAAGACTCCCAAAATAATCTGAGTGAAGCATGAGAGACCAATAGTTTCTATAAAACAAATCCACCACCGTGCTCTAAAAGATATAAGTGAAGTACTAGAGCAAAACTATATAACTCAAATGATATAAGTGAAGCGCATGGAGTATTCTAACAAATTCCAAATCATGTATAGCTCTCTCAAAAGGTGTGTACATCAAGGATGATTGTGGTAAACTAAAAATCAAAGACTCAAATCATACAAGATGCTCCAAGCAAAACACATATCATGTGGTGAATAAAAATATAGCTCCAAGTAAAGTTACCGATAGAAGTAGACGAAAAGAGGGGATGCCTTCCGAGGCATCCCCAAGATTTGGCTTTTAGGTGTCCTCAGATTATATTGGGGGTGCCATGGGCATCCCCAAGCTTAGGCTCTTGCCACTCCTTCTTCCATAATCCATCAAATCTTTACCCAAAACTTGAAAACTTCACAACACAAAACTTAAAGTAGAAAATCTCGTGAGCTCCGTTAGCGAAAGAAAACAAAAGAACACTTCAAGGTACTGTAATTAACTCATTCTTTATTTATATTGGTGTTAAAACTACTATATTCCAACTTCTCTATGGTTTATAAACTATTTTACTAGCCATAGATTCATCAAAATAAGCAAACAACACACTAAAAACAGAAACTGTCAAAAACAGAACAGTCTGTAGTAATCTGTAGCTAGCGCAATATATGGAACTCCAAAAATTATAAAATAAATTTCTGGACGTGATGAAATTATCTATTAATCATCTTCAAAAATAATTAACTAAATAGCACTTTTCAAATAAAAATGGCAGCAGTTATCGTGAGCGCTAAAGTTTCTGTTTTTTACAGCAAGATTAACAAGACTTTCCCAAGTCTTCCCAACGGTTCTACTTGGCACAAACACTAATTAAGCACAAAAACACAAACTAAACATAGGCTAGATAAATTATTTATTACTAAACAGGAGCAAAAAGCAAGGAATAAAAATAAAATTGGGTTGCCTCCCAACAAGCGCTGTCGTTTAACGCCCCTAGCTAGGCATAAAAAGCAAGGATAGATCTAGGTATTGCCATAATAATAAGATAGATCATTAAAACTCATTTCATATTATCTACATTCAGAAGCAAGTTTTCTTTGAGGAAAGCAGAAGTAATCAAAAGGTCTAAATTTAATGGGGCAAAAGTCCCCAAGATCAACCTTGGGAGGTATAGGTTCCTCCTTTGGTCCTTCGTATTGCACAACCAATTCATCATTGTAAGCATTCTTTTGACAGAACTTTGCGAGCCTATATTCAAGAGAATATCCTAGTTCATTATTTCGAATGGCCAAATCATCATTAAGCTCAGAAATTCTATCAACTAAAACATTGGAAGGAACCCTTTTTCTAAGATTTTCATTGAAAGCAACATAGTCTAGAGATTGAAAACGCATTATTTCTTCTTGATAAAAAAGGATAGCCTCTATGGGAGGACGGCAAGCGTCCACCCTATAATGCGCAAATATTTCTTTGGCCTCTTTTATTATGAATCTAAACTCATGAGCCAAAAAGATAGTAGCGGCACGCTTAACAGAAGAATGCTCAATATTAGAAAATTCTAGGAAAATCCTTTGTATGCAAGGATGCTTGTGCATGAATTGTCTTTCAAGTTCAACTACAAGCATGGCAATTGCGTCTGCAAGACTACTAGTTCCGTGAAGGATAGAACTACCCATAGAAGGTAAAGCACCGGCACAAGTAAAGAAATCTTGAATAACTCCTTTTCCAATAATATTACCACTACCAACACTGAATTTTTTTGTATGTAAGATGGGTGGTTCTTTAGTAGGAGCATCAGAATTTTTCATGATATTATTATTTTCCATATCGACAATAATTTCCCCAATTTCAGACATAACGGCAGAAGGTGCAAAGGGCAAAAAGAGGCAAATAGAGAAAGAGAGGGAGGATAGAGAGAGAGGGCGAATAAAACAGCAAGGGTGAAGTGGGGGAGAGGAAAACGAGAGGCAAATGGCAAATAATGTAATGCGGGAGATAGGGATTGTGATGGGTACTTGGTATATTGACTTTTGCGTAGACTCCCCGGCAACGGCGCCATAAATCCTTCTTGCTACCTCTTGAGCACTGCGTTGGTTTTCCCCGAAGAGGAATGGATGATGCAGCAAAGTAGTGTAAGTATTTCCCCCAGTTTTTGAGAACCAAGGTATCAATCCAGTAGGAGGCTACGCGCGACTCCCTCATACCTGCACAAAACAAATAAATCCTCGCAACCAACGCGATAAGGGGTTGTTAATCCCTACACGGCCACTTACGAGAGTGAGGTCTGATAGATATCATAAGATAATATTTTTGGTATTTTTATGATAAAGATGCAAAGTAAAATAAAAGCAAAGTAAAAAAGCAAAGGAAATTACTAAGTATTGGAAGATTAATATGATGAAGATAGACCCGCGGTCCATAGGTTTCACTAGTGGCTTCTCTCAAGAGCATAAGTATTCTACGGTGGGTGAACGAATTACTGTTGAGCAATTGACAGAATTGAGCATAGTTATGAGAATATCTAGGTATGATCATGTATATAGGCACCATGTTTGAGACAAGTAGACCGACTCCTGCCTGCATCTACTACTATTACTCCACTCATCGACCGCTATCCAGGATGCATCTAGAGTATTAATTTCATGAAAACAGAGTAACCCCTTAAGCAGGATGACATGATGTAGAGGGATAAACTCATGCAATATGATGAAAACCCCATCTTGTTATCCTCAATGGCAACAATACAATACGTGCCTTGCTGCCCCTACTGTCACTGGGAAAGGACACCGCAAGATTGAACCCAAAGCTAAGAACTTCTCCCATTGCAAGAAAGATCAATCTAGTAGGCCAAACCAAACTGATATTTTGAAGAAACTTGCAAAGATAACCAATCATACATAAAAGAATTCAGAGAAGATTGAAATATTATTCATAGATAGACTTGATCATAAACCCACAATTCATCGGTCTGAAAAAACACACCGCAAAAAGAAGATTACATCGAATAGATCTCCACAAGAGAGGGGGAGAACATTGTATTGAGATCCAAAAAGAGAGAAGAAGCCATCTAGCTAATAACTATGGACCCGTAGGTCTGAGGTGAACTACTCACACTTCATTGGAGGGGCTATGGTGATGATGTAGAAGCCCTCCGTGATCGATGCCCCCTCTGGCGGAGCTCCGGAACAGGCCCCAAGATGGGATCTCGTGGATACAAAAAGTTGCGGCGGTGGAATTAGGGTTTTGGCTCCGTATCTGATCGTTTGGGGGTACGTAGGTATATATAGGAGGAAGGAGTACGTCGGTGGAGCAACAGGGGGCCCACGAGGGTGGAGGGCGTGCCTGGGGGGTAGGTGCCCCCCCTACCTTGTGGCCTCCTCTGTTGTTTCCTGACGTAGGGTCCAAGTCTCCTGGGTCTTGTTCATTGAGAAAATCACGTTCCTGAAGGTTTCATTCCGTTTGGACTCCGTTTGATATTCCTTTTCTTTGAAACCCTAAAACAGGCAAAAAACAGCAATTCTGGGTTGGGCCTCCGGTTAATAAGTTAGTCCCAAAAATAATATAAAAGTGGATAATAAAGCCCAATAATGTCCGAAACAGTAGATAATATAGCATGGAGCAATCAAAAATTATAAATACGTTGGAGACGTATCACCCCTGACTTAATAGCATCTCCCATAAGCTTCTGAGCTTTGGGTGCTGGAGCATCCTCTTCCTCTTCCTCTTCTTCTGTTGGATCCTTAAACATGGATGATCTCCCTAGGATTTTGGCAGTGGTCTTCTTGACCCTCTCCTTTCTCTTCTTGCCTTCTCCAGCCTCTTTGGGTTCAAGAGTGAACTCCATAGTTTCTTCCAAGGCTGCTTTCCTAGGCTTGGATGTTGGCATTCTCTTGGCAGGTGCCTTCTTGTGCATCCCTGGCTTTATTGTAGCAGCTATGCTATATTCCTTATTTAGGACTTTCTTGTTTGAGATGGTCTCATCCTCAACAGCCACATAGTCTTCATCCTCAGAGTCTGAGGTTTTCTTCTTCCTTGCTCTAGTGGCTGCCTCTGAAGTTGTTTGCACATGTCCTTACCAAAAGATATGAGTGAAGTATGTTGGTGGAGTCACCCTCAAGAACTCTAGTTCTTTTTCTTCGGGATCCACACCATCTTGATGGAATCCTTGGAGTTGTAGTCGTACTTGATGAAGTGGAACTTGATGTAGTCTTGGGAACCCACTTGACCAAGGCCTTGGGAGCTTCTTCAAATGCATCAATCTCCTCTTGAAGCTTGTCCTTGCCATTTTGCTTGTGGTCTTGTGGTGGGAGGTCATCTTGAGCTTGTGTTCCTTGGAAAGAAGTAGGATCATACTTCTCTTGTTGAGGAACAAACTTCGTATTGGGGTATTGATCTTCTTCCCACTCAACTCCATTGGCATTGAACTTTCGTTTAAAACTAATTCCTTGATTCTTCCGGTGTCCTCCTTGCTTGCGTACAATTTCCTCAAATTGCTTACTTCTAGCAAGGATCTTGTAAACACCTTTCTCTATAATTCCCTTCAATAAGCTATTTTCTTGCTCAAGTGTAACTTGGCTAAGAGAATCATTAGTGGAATCAAGAGAACTACTAGAAGCAACTACATTGGATTTAGCATGATTATTGTTACTACTAGAAGAAGAATCTTTCTTACTCTTGTTGCTAGATTTAACTTGTGGCATGTAAGTAGACAAGAGTAAATGCTTGGTAATGTAAGAAGAACTTTTCTTGCGAAGATCATCATTAATCGCTTTAAAGAACCCATGCTCTTGCTCAAGGTTGAGCTTTTCAAAGCGTAACTTTTCATGAGTCTTTAAAAGCTCTCGATGATTTTCCAAGGTAGTTTCATGAGCTAACTTAAGAGTGTTTAGTTCTTTAGTTAGACGCTCAATTTCCTTCTTATCATTGTCATTCGTTTTATCTTGATTAGCATGATTAATAGGAAGTTCAGCATAGTTTTCATCACTAGAATTGTCAACAAGTAAATCATCATCACCTAGCAAATCATCTTCATCACTATTGAAATCAACATACTCGGGGTGTGATACCTTTGGGCCTTTAGCCATGAAGCATCTTCCAATTCATTCATTTGGTGACTCAAATATGTCGTAGGAGTTGGTTGACACAAGTGCCAGACCGGCAACACCTTCATCTTGAGTATATTCGGAGTCGGAGTGATTGTCGGAGTCGGAGCCGGATACCCATTCACCAACATGAGCTTGATGTCTTTTTTTTACCACAAATAAGACTTTATTTCTCAAACAATAGACATGTCGTTTACAATGAGATTGGAAATAAAGTCAGGGATCACGTCCCAAAACCCAGAAACCCTTTTCATGAAAGCGTTCTTTGCTAGTTCATCCGCCACTTGGTTAGCTTCTCTATAGCAGTGCTTGAATGATACTGACACGAAGTCCTTCATTAGTTGCTTGCACTCCATGATGATAGCTACATCCGGCCCCATATAATCATATATTTGGTTCATCAAGTCCACCACGAATGAAGAGTCTGACTCCAGAACAACAGTGTTACACCCGATATTGGCTGCTAGGTAGAGGCCATTCCTGATAGCCATTAGTTCAGCGCTGTCCACCCCGGTTACTACTGGAGTGTACCAATTTGCTGCCGCTATAAAATCACCTCGATCATCCCGGGCCACTGCACCACTCACACCCGAGAGTGTTTCATATTGGAACGAAGCATCAACATTAATCTTCACTATCCCCCGGTTTGGCTTCTTCCAAATATGATCAACTGTCCTTGTTGTGCCCTTGGAAGACGCTGATCGCAAGTAATTCGTTGTCAGAACTCTAATCGCTAGAGCCGTTTTCGACGAATCTTGGACCTCTATACCTTTGGCGATTTGTTGTCGCTACCACCAAATGTGCCACGCCGCCACTAGTGCAAGTTCTTCCCTTGGTAGCTCATGGTCATTGCCCTGTAGTTTAGACAGGATTTCCATTGTGATAGAACCTGATTTGTCCTCAGCCATCGCCTCTTGTACGCTTTGCGCCAAGCCAAGTTGTTCCCAGACCGATCTTTCTCGCGAGCAGTTAAACAGGCAGTGTTGTATATCTTCTACTCCAACTGAGCAAACTGGGCATTGTCCAGTGCATGGGATATGGCGATTTGCCAATATACCGAAGCAAGGTAGGGAACCGTGCAGGACTTTCCAACCAAAATGTTTTATCTTCCCAGGTATCTTCAAATTCCACATGTCCTTCCACACCGAGTTGATATTTTCGAAACCTTGCCCGTCCCCTCGCCTCCACCGCGAACCATATTGATGCTCAAATTCTCTATGGTAGGCCGATCGCACGGAGAATGTACCCAACTGTGTGTAGTTCCATGCTACAAAATCTTCCACCATGTGGGGGTTCAACTGGATCTCTAGTATCCTATGGACATCGACCGGTGAAAATATATCCCGGATTAGTTATTCGTCCCATTGTCCCGTATGTGGATTTACTAACTCGTCAACCTTTGATAGCATTGTTGCACCTCTGTGTGTAATCAGTTTTCTAGTAGCACTAGATGGTATCCAGGGGTCATTCCAAATATCAATATTAGCTCCGGATCCAACACGCCAAATGCAACCTCTCTTGAAAGTCTGAATGCCAGCCACAATGCTCTGCGAAGTGTAAGAAGAGCCCTTCTTGGGCCCCGCATTCAAAATGTCACCGTCTGGGTAATACTTTGCCTTCATAACTTGAGCACATAAAGAATCCGGGTTCTGGATTAGTCGCCAACACTGTTTTGCTAGTAAAGCAAGATTAAAACTGTGCAAGTCCCCCTAATCCCCCTTCCTTCTTCGGTATGCATAATCTCCACCAGGCAAACCAATACATTTTATTCTTATCTTCATCATCTCCCCACCAAAAGCCAGCAATTTCATCAGTAATAGATTTGCAGATTCCTTTTGGAAGTTTGAAAACTGACATTGCATAGGAAGGAATCGCTTGGGCAACTAATTTTACCAATATCTCTTTACCTTGCATCAAGAGTGTTTTCTCTTTCCACCCCTTCAGCCTATAACAAACTCTATCAATCAAGTGCTGAAAACAGTCGCTTCTGTCCACCCCTACCATAGTCGGTAGGCCCAAATACGTATCAGATAAAGCTTCTGTCACAATATTTAATTCTCTGCAAATATTTTCCCTGGTTTGGACATTTGTATTCAGACTGAAATATATGCTTGACTTTGCATTATTGATCAGCTGCCCTGAACTAGAGCAATAGGTCTCCAAAACTCTTTTTAAAGTATCTGCATTATGGGTATCCACCTTCATAAGAATCAGGGATTCGTCTGCAAATAACAGATGCGAGATTGAGGGGGCCTTCCTGCACACTCGCACGCCATCTAATTCACCCATTTCCTATTCATGAGCAAGCAGACTTGAGAGACCTTCAGAACACAATAAAAATAATAAGGTGATATAGGGTCACCCTGCCTCAAGCCTCTTGTAGGAGAAAACTCATCAGTTTTGGTGTTGTTAAATCTGACTCTGTAGGTTACTGAGGATACACACTCCATGATGAGCTCCACCCATTGTGCATGAATCCCCATCTGCAGCATTATCTTCTCCAAAAAGCCCCATTCAACATGGTCATAAGCTTTATTCATATCCAACTTTACCGCACAGAGCCCATTTGATCCATGAGTTTTTTTCTTGATTGCATGAAAACATTCATAAGCTACCAACACATTATCAGTAATTAATCTTCCCGGTACGAAGGCACTTTGTGTTGGAGAAATAATGTCAGGGAGAATCCGCTTAAATCTATTTGCAATCATTTTTGAAATGATTTTATAGACCACGTTACACAAGCTTATTGGTCTGTACTGTGTTATCACCTCGGGGGAATTTACCTTAGGTATGAGAGTCACGTTTGTTGAGTTCCAACCTGTAGGGATCTTTCTATGATGTATAGCATTCAACACCTCATCTGTCAGCTCCTCTCCCACAATGTGCCAGAATCTTTTAAAGAAAATAGCGTGAAGTCCATCTGGGCCCGGGGCCTTCAGATCACCTATTTGGAACAAAGCCTTGCGAACCTCCTCCCTGGTATACTCGGCCAAAAGCATATTATTCATATCATTGGTCACCACAGGTTTTACAGAATTTAACAAGCCCTGATCTACCTCCCCCATATATGATGTAAAAAGACCCTGAAAGTAATCACGAATCAACGGCTTCAAGTTGTCGTTTCCTTCTACCCAAGTATTACTATTGCTTTTCAACTTTTTAATTAAATTCTTCCGTCGACGAGCCGAAGAACATTGATGGAAGTAAGAAGTTTTACGGTCTCCTCGCCGAAGCCATCTAACTTTGCCTCTCTGCATCCAGTATATTTCATCTTGCTCAAACAAATTCTCTATAAATAGAGACAACTCCTTCTGCTGCATACGAATGTCAGGAGTTGGGGTTTCCCTTGAGAGCGATTCGAGCTCTCTCTGTGCCTTCCTGAGCCTCGAGCGGGGATCCTTCAACACCCTTCGGTTCCAGGCGTGCATATCCTGGTGCACCGTAGAAAGTTTAGCGCCCACACCTGGCCCAATGTTACAAGCGGCAGCCTTTTGCCACGCCATTTTTACAATCTCCTCCACAGTCTCCTCAGCTAGCCACCTTGCCTCAAATTTTCTTCCGTAGGACGGTGTATGTTCTGCCACTCCAACAAGGTGGTTAGTGTCTAAAAAGATCGGCCTATGATCTGATTTACCTAGCTCCAAGTTGCACAGGCCTGCCCACGGATGTAGCCTCATCCATTCTGCATTTGACACTACATGGTCTAGCCTTTCCTGCAGTCCCCCACAGAACCACGTGAAAATATCACCCTCGTACCCCAAGTTTTCTAGCGAGCAATCAGACAAGGCGTCCTGAAAGGCCTAATTGTGATTGTTGTCGAGGGGCACCTCCGACCTTCTCTAAGGAGAGAAGGATCTCATTAAAATCACCGATCACAATCCATGGCAGCCTGGATTGGGCATGAAGATCTCATAGTAATCGGTACGTGCGAGTCTTGTTATCCCAGCTTGGTTCCCCATAAATCCCAGTTAACCTCCACACATCCTCATTGTCCTCTTCAACAGAAACATCAATGAAATCATGGGTGGCAGTCCGGGAGTAGATCCTCACCTCCTTCTTCCAGACTAAAAGCAAGCCACCCTTTCATCTACACTAGGGACTGTAATTCTATGGTCCATCCGCATCCTTTTCATCAAAACCTCTGCCCTAGCATCATCCAAATGCGTCTCGGACAAGAAAACCACATCCGGTTCATGTCGCCTTTGTATATCCAGAAGTGAGCGAACTGTCGGGGCCCCCAAGATGCCCTGACAGTTCCAACTGTTCATTTTCATTGGTCTCGGCGAACACCCTCTAAGGGTGTCGCCGATATGCTGGTTGAAGCGGTCTCTCCCTCATGTTCCGCTCTCCTTCGCTTTGGATCGTGAATCTTCTGTGGAGTGATCATCGTGCTCTTATCAATAGTCTCACTTCCACTGCTTTCCAGCAATTGCACCTTGTCATTGATAAAACCCGGTGGTGGAGGGCACCAGGGAGCCAAGATGTGCCACCATTTGGACCATTAACTTTTCCATCCTGTCCTATTAACCTGTTCAGAGCACTGGGTACAATAGACCCTTGATTTGAGTCCATCTCCATATCTCTGTTCTCATTCAGATTCTGCTCTCGAGGGTTTCTATCCCTTCTGTCAAAGCCCCTGCCATCTCCTGCAGTCCTTTCTTCTCTGCCTGTCCCCCTGCCTCGGCCATTGGGGGCATCAAAGTTAACCAATAACCATTCTCCCCATTCACAATCTTTAGGCCTATGAATGCCATCACCACATTCAGTTACTACGTGTCCAATCAGCCCGGAAAAATCACAGAAATCAGGGAGTTTTTCATACTCCACCGGGAATCTCTTAATCTCCTTCAGAGTAAGAGGAACAAAACGAACCAAGGGTGTTTCCAGTTTAACAAATACTCGAGCTCGCAGATATTTCGTTGGGTTTATACGACCTTCACTCATAATGACCTTGATGGGAGGAACACCCACCTTCTTCGCAATTTTCTCCGCGATCTCAGTTTTTTTCATCAGGACCTCTGGGAGACCCATAATCCTCACCCATACCGGGATACGATCCATCTTGTATTCTTCTACGTTCGTAAATCCATCATACTCATCCAGAACAACAGCTGAGTTCCTGAATATCCATGGGCCACCATTCATAACACGATTCCAATCCCCCAAGCACATAAACTGAGCCAGGAAGAGATTATCCTTCTTAGCCTTGAAAATCACCCCCTGTTCAGGGATCCATGCATTTCTCATAGCCTTGTAAAGAGCCACATGGCTGAATGGCTTTCGTGTGTGAACCCTAAAAATCGCCACCCATCTTGTCTTAGCGATCAGATCTTCAATTTCTCCAGACAAGTCTAATTCCTCTTTTTCCTCCCCACGGAGGTTAAGTCCAGCAAACCTGTCCTCTAATACTGCACCATGATCACGGCCCCCATCATCCTTGAATCTTCCAGATGCATGTTCCGCCGCCGCCGCCGTCACCGTCGTGGCATCCGAGGACATCGTTTCCTTCCCTACAGTCGACATGCAATCACATCCTCGATGAGCGCAGACACGGGGGATCACACCAGAGTCCTTTATGCAAAGAACTGGCGTGAGTTTTAGGTGGAGTTGGGTGGATCAAGGGGAACCAAGCGTAGCCACCAGGGGATAAGGGGAACCCTAGCATAGCCGCCAGGGGATAGGTCGTCTGGAATTTCCCTTTTAACTACATGAGATTGATGTCTTCGTTTTGTGTAGCTCCTTGATGATTTGTCCTTCCTTTCTGAATCCTTGCTTCTCTGTGATGTTCTTCGTTCATAACGTTCATCTCTACTCCTCTCTCTTGGTGGTGATTCTTCTCTTCTACTTCTTCTTTTGGGAGAATCTTCTCTTCTTTTGTAGGGACTCGTACACTCATTGGAGTAGTGTTCGGGTCTTCCACAATTGTAGCAATTACGTTCATGACTCAAAGATCTTTTGTCATTGTAGGACCTTAACTTGGAACTTCTCTCCTTGCTTCTACTCTTGTAGAACTTGTTGAAGTTCTTCACTATTAGGCTCAATTCTTCATTGAAGGCTTGTTTCTCACTTGATGATGTGGGAACATCACATGAGGCTTTGTAAGCACCACTTGACTTGTTGTGAAGCTCTTCCTTATCCTTAAGTGACATCTCATGAGCAACAATTCTTCCAATGACTTCTGTTGGCTTGAGATCTTTGTAATTGGGCATCATTTGGATCAATGTGCACACAGTATCATATTTTCCATCCAAGGCTCTTAGGATCTTCTTGATGATGAATCTATCGGTCATCTCTTCACTTCCTAATCCGACAATCTCATTTGTGATGGGAGCAAGCCTAAAGTACATTTCAGCGACACCTTCACCATCCTTCATTTTGAACTTGTCAAGTTGACTTTAAAGCACATTCAATTTGGATTCCTTGACGAAGTCGGTACCTTCATGCATATCAATCAAAGTATCCCAAATTTCCTTTGCATTCTCAAGACGGCTGATTTTGTTGAATTCTTCAGGGCGTACTCCGTTGAAGAGAATATCACAAGCTTGAGCATTGTATTGCAACATCTTCAACTCTTCCGAGGTAGCTTCACGGTTTGGTTCTCTCCCATCAAAGAATTCACCTTGCAAGCCAATACACACAATAGCCCAAACGGCGAGGTTATGTCCAAGAATATGCATTTTCATCTTATGCTTCCAACTAGCAAAATTAGTACCATCAAAGTAAGGGCCTCTATGGTGGTAATTTCCCTCGCTAGACGTCATACTCTCCTAGGTTGTGAAACCAAGGCTATGATCACCAAAAGCTATGGAAATCAAGGCAAATGGAGACTAAAGCTCTGATACCACTTGTAGGATTGAAAGTATGTCTAGAGGGGCGTGATTAGACTACTTAACCAAATAAAAATCTAGACTTTTCCCAATTTTAAGTCTTGGCAGATTTTAGCAACTTAGCACTAGTCAAGTAAACAACCTACACATGCAGGTTTAAGAGTATAGCAGCGGAATGTAAAACATTGCACATGAAGGTAAAGGGAGGAGTTTGGAGGGAGCAAATGCAATGTAGACACAAAGTTTTTTGGAGTGGTTCCGGTAGGTGGTGCTATCGTACATCCACGTTGATAGAGACTTCAACCCACGAAGGGTAACGGTTGCACGAGTCCACGAAGAGCTCCACCCACGAAGGGTCCACGAAGAAGCAACCTTGTCTATCCCACCATGGCCATCTCCCACGAAGGACTTGCCTCACTAGGGTAGATCTTCACGAAGTAGGCGATCTCCTTGCCCGTACAAACTCCTTGGTTCAACTCCACAATCTTGACGGAGGCTCCCAAGTGACACCTAACCAATCTAGGAGACACCACTCTCCAAAAGGTAATAAATGGTGTGTTGATGATGAACTCCTTGCTCTTGTGCTTCAAATGATAGTCTCCCCAACACTCAACTCTCTCTCACAGTTTTGGATTTGGTGGAAAGATGATATGAGTGGAAAGCAACTTGGAGAAGGCTAGAGATCAAGATTCATATGATTGGAATGGAATATCTTGACCTCAACACATGAGTAGGCGGTTCTTTCTCAGAAAATGTATGATGGAAGTGTAAGCATGTTCTGATGGCTCTCCCCACTAATGAAGAGTGGGTGGAGGGGTATATATAGCCTCCACACAAAATCTAACTGTTACACACAAATCACCAAACTCGGTGGGACCAAATAATGAAACCCGGTTGGACCGATTTAGTTCAAAATGTGAACGTTAGGATTTTCGGTGGGACCGACATGTCAACTCGATGAGACCGATTTCATTAGGGTTAGGGCATAACGTAATCTCGGTGAGACCGATCACACAAACTCGGTGGGACCGATTTTGGTAATAAGCTAACCAGAGAGTTGGTCAGGCAAACTCGATGGGACCGTTTCGCTCATCTCGGTTGGACCGAAACATTACGAAGGGGAAACAGAGAGTTTGCATTGCGAACTCAGTGGGACCGAAATGTTACGAAGGGAAACAGAGAGTTTGCAATCCCATCTCGGTGAGACCGAGATCCCTATCGGTGAGACCGAAAAGACTAGGGTTTTTTGGCAGTGGCTATGTCAACTGAACTCGGTGGCGTCGGATAGAAAGTTTCGATGGGGCCGAGTTTGAGTTTTGGTTGGGACATATGTGGATATGAGAAAGTGGTTGATGGTTTTTGAGCATATCACTAAGCATTTTGAGCAAGTAACTCATTAAGCAATACATCATCCCCTTTTAATAGTATTGGCTTCTCCTATGGACTCAATGTGATCTTGGATCACTAAAAGGTAAAATATAGAGTCTTGAGCTTTACAGCTTGAGCCAATCTTTTGTCCTTAGCATTTTGAGGGGTCCACATTTCTAATCCATGCCATGCCAATCATTGAGCTTTCCTAAAATATTTATCTTGAAATAGTATCAGCTCAATGAGCTATATCTTGTTAGGAATTACCAAAACCACCCAGGGATAGTTGCACTTTCAGGAACCATCAAAGAGATTTGGGAGCTTGACTATGTGAAAGTTAAGGTGGCATTATTCAGGTGTGCATGGATCCCTCTTGGTTAGGTAAGAATTGATGAGTACAGGAAGACCTGTGTTAACAGGACAATGATGGCATATCACGCGGACCCATTCATTCTTGCCAGCGATGCTACCCAGATTTTCTTTGTGGAAGACCCCTTGCATAAGAACTGCCAATTAGTGATGCATGGGAAGAGAAGGGTACTGGGTGTCGACGATGTTGCCGATCAGGATGAGTACGATGAATTTGATGAGTTGCCAGCCAAGGGATCACGCACCCGTGTAACAGAGAAGCGTAAAATCATCATAAAACCCAAGTTCATTTGGGGTCAACTTAATGATCCCAGTTCCCCCATGTACATGGGAATTAAGCCATAAGACTAGTCTTTATGCCTACCCTACAACTTAATTCGTTCAATTTAGAACTGTCACGTATACTGAATTTGTGAGTTATGCTCGGTTTTCTGTTGATGTAAGAACCGTTAATATGTTGACCTTGATATGCTGTCAGCTCAAGTAATGAATATGAACTGTTTTTTGTTATTATTATTATTATATCATAGAGGTAGCACACTCAATTGATCTCACTACAGTATGTGTGAACAAAAATATGCAATCTGGTTTGCGAATAGCACACGGTTCGTTGATGAAAGTCGTGTGCCGACCAAACCCCGCCCACGATCCGAGTCGTGCTTTCTGGTTGGCCAGAACCCAAACCCCATGGATCGTACATCTGCACTGTTGGATGCTCCCGGATCGAACGACGATCCTCATCCCTTTTGACAGCACATGCAGTTTCGTTATTTACATGCACAAAATGCACGTTAATCTCAAAAAATGTCTTAAATATTGCTAACGATACCTAAAATGCGCCAGAAAATCAAACCTGTGGTATAATGGTGATTGCGTACCATGGAAATTTTTATGAGGCCAAACGATGAAGTCACCAGCCACGTGAGTTTGAATTGACACGTCTCCTTTTGCAAACCATGATCCTTCATGTGAGATGCTCCGATTTGGAAGGAGCGGTCATCAAAACTTGTGCCAAACTTTACCAATTTTTTTCCATGGGGTCGTGAGAGCACGCCACGGGCACACGTCGATTTTGATGGTGTTCGAACTCCATCTGAATTTCCTGTAATTAACATACCAACTAGGCCTACGCTAATGGCCACACCTCTCGGCCAAAATGTTTGAAACTTCTCCCCGCTTCTCGAACAAACACATGAAAACTCACAAAGCGACGCACAAATGATCGGTACACCTTCTTTGCTAGGCTGATAGTAAGGGGGTATCATGGCTAGTATCATGCATGCCAACTAGGCAATTTTGATGAGTTGTCACAGGATTAAATGAAGAAAGAGAGGGTTAAGTATCATATCATGAAACCATATCATAATAAATGCTATGCTACTATGTGTCATGCATGAGACTAGCCATAGTGGGAGTAACTTCAGTAGTAACATCGACTCCAACTCAGCAAACTTGCTTATGTGGCAATAAGTTAATGAGGAGAGAAATAGTTTCAGTAACTTGGCTATTTACTGTAACATCACATGTCCCAATGCAATATGAGTCTATAACCTAATAAATGAAGCTTTGCATGACACTACACTTATGTTACTACCCACTATGAAGGTAGTAACATAGTCCAGGGATATGTGTATGTTACTCTCCATTATGGCTAGTCTAACAATAAATAAAGTACTACATATGATACTACTCTATGATACTATGCATTGGACTAGCCACAGTGGGAGTAACTTCACTAGTAACATCGAGTCCAACTCAACAAATTTTCTTATGTGGCAATGAGTTAATGAGGAGAAAGGTAGTTTGAGTAACTTAGCTAGTTACTGTAACATCACATGCCCCAATGCAATATGAGTCTATAACCTAATAAATGAGGCTTTTGCATGTTACCATACTTATGAAAGGTAGTAACATAGTCTAGGGATATGTGTATGTTTCTAGTGTATGTTACTCTCCATTGTGGCTAGTCTTAATTAGAGCAAGTACAATAGAGTGACATAAGCAGGCTATAAGGAATAGAATAATATATATTTGCTTATTAGTTGGAGGAAAGAGAAGAGGAGAGAGAAGAGAAGCGGGCTCTTGGTTAGTAGAGCTAGCTGCAACACGAGACCCAAGACACTTTGTGAGGATGTTAGGTGAGCCAACTATTGATAAACTAGTACGTATTTAAAACTTATTATTGTACATGCCAGCTAAGAGGTTGGTTGTATATGACATGACAACTTCTTATAGCCGACCGTTGGCTGTATTATTAACCATGCTCTTAGTGAGGTAGCTAGTATATCATATATAGACTTGCTAGTATCATACTCCCTCCTTTTCGGTTTAGAGGGCTCAATTCAAAAATCTCACCAACCAACGTAGATGGTGAGTGGTGGAATACTTTTTGTAGTTTGCAAAAACACCCAATTAATGCTTTTTTACTAAAAAAATTATGTTTACCAATGTATTAATTGCAATACATGCATGCATAAAGTACATGCATTGGTCAATTTTCTCTTAATACTTGCATGCAATGATTTAATACACCTTGGAATATGAACATGTGATGGGGAACAACCAAATTGAGCCTTATAAATTGGAAAAACTAAAATTTTGAGATAAGCCTATAAACCGGAAAGGAGGGGGTATATATGCATGATACTAGTATATGATCGGTAATACCTTCATAATGTGCGCATGCATAGTATCATAAGTTAGTATCTTAGGTTGCCTTATTAATTACCATCCATGACACAAAGTAGTAAACCATTTAATATGATACGGTATCATGATATGATACCACATCCTCTCTTTCCTCATTTAACTGTGTGCCACATCATTCAAAAAGTCTAGTTGACATGCATGATACCGCTTGATACTCCCATATTACGACCAGCCTTAGGGTGGCCATAGTGGGGGTATCATAGCCGGTATCATGCACTCGGGAATAGAAAATATGATGATGTGGCAAAGAAGCAGTAACATAGGTAGATACCGTAACATATATATATAATAAATGTTATACTACTTTGTGTCATGCATGGCCATAAATACGGTCATCTATGATATATACTACTCTATGATATATATGCACTATGAAGGTACGTACATAGTATCATGCATACACTACTATCATATGCATGATACTATATATAGTATATGCTACTCCGCACTATATAAGGATGGCCATAGTGGTGGTATCATAGCCGACGATGTCATGCACTCGGAAATAGCAAGTATGCTGATGTGGCAAAGAATTAAATATATATAGAAAGAGAGAGGGTTAGAGTAACATATAGGTAGATACTGTATCATGTTAAATGCGATGCTAATTTGCGTCATGCATGACAATAAATATGATCTATGATACTATACTCTATGTATTATACTATGCGCTATAATTAATTAAAGATACTATCATACACTAGTATCATATATATATGCATGATACTAGTATATTATACTCTCCACTATGAGTAGCCTAAGTATATATAGCCTAACTAAAACACCCACATGTAGTTGTAGTAGGGTTTTTGACTTCAATTAATTATATGCACTAAAATGCAATGCAAGGTAAGTGCAAAGAATGACTTAAACATAGCAGACGACCTAAAATGGGCCGGAATGATGTAGCTAGTAACTGACGATTTGTAGTCCGAAGTGCCGCATCTCCTTTTGGAAACTATGATCCTTCTTATGAGATGCTCCGGTATGGAAGGTGCGAACACCGCAACTTGTGCCAAACTTTACCAAATTTTTTCCATGTGATCGTGAGAGCACGTGACAGTGACACAATGATTTTCGTTATTTTCCAGACTCTATATGCATTTCCTGAAATTAAAATACCAACAAGGCCTACGCCTCTAGCCGCACCCTGCGGCCGAACTGTTTGAAGTTTTTTCCTGTTTCTCACACAATGAATGAAAACTCGCAAAGCGACACACAAATGATCTTGCTAACACACACGTGTAGTTGCGACTATATATATACATTTTACTAGGCAATCCTTGGACCAAACCCCACGGATCGTACGTCATCTCCTTTTGGAAACTATGATCCTTCTTATGAGATCCTTCTTATGAGATACTGTATCACAAATGAACCAAACCCCACGGATCATACGTCTGCATCGTTGGATGCTCCCAGATCGAACGGCAATCCTCATCCCTTTCGACAGGAAATGTAGTCCGGCTAGGAATTGATTTATATGCCAAAATGCACGGTAATTGCCAAAAACTGTCTTACATATAGCACACGAGACCTGAAATGCGCTAGCAAATCAAACCCGTTGAAAGGACATGCGGTGCCCCCATTTGTGGTTTTGGTAATCGATGACATTCTCTATGGACCAATGGTTGCATTCAGTTATATTTGAAGGATTTGTCCATAGGCATTTCTTGAAGTCCATGTGTTGGTTTCAAGGAGTTTATGAGTTGACCAAGGTGCTATTAAGGAATTATCCAAAGATTGGTCATGTGAGCGTTGAGATTATTGCAAGCATGTCTTGAAGAAGAAGATTGTGTGATAATTCATGTTTATCTTCAAGACATCATCCAAATGAAGAGAGTTGGAAAGATTCAAGGTTGATCAAGACTAAGTCAAGAGTGCATCAAGTTGATCAACTCACAAAGTGTAGAAGATGTACCGAGAGGGATCAAGTGATCCCATGGTATGGTAAGCAATGTCCATTATGCTTTGTGTACTAACCCATGGTCTATGTGAGAGTTCTATGTAGGGTTAGGTATGTGTCCATGGGCTTGCGTCAAGAGGAAGCCATCATACAACCCATGGAGAGGATGGCATCAAGTGGTGATCGTCATGAAGATTGTCGTGTGCAAGTTCAAGTGCTTGAAGCTTGCCATCCATAGTGGTGACAATGGACTTGTGAAGATGTGCGCAAGAGTGGCTCACCCATAGTGGAGTATGGGGGAGCAATCAAAGTCTTCATCGAGCCAACACAATCAAGAAAGGTGGCCTAACTTGAGGGAGTCAAGATCGTCATCATCTAGCTCAAGTGGACCATGTGCAAGGCAAAGGTTTTCCCTTGATAGGTTTTCTATTTTACCGGTCTCATGGTGGTAGTTGGGAGACCGGGTTATAGGATCGATTGCCGTACTATCAAGGGGGGCTCTCGATGCGTAGCTTGATCATATCATTAGTATAGAGCTCAAACCATTTCATCATTGCATAATATTTCTTAGTTCTTGTTTGGTTTTCTCCTTGTGAGATTTGGAGCTTATGGTCATCTTCTTGACAAGATCGAGTTCATCGAAAACGGAGTTCGCATGCTTCTTCTATTGCGTTTTCGGTGTTGGAGGTTTAGCCGATCTTATTCAAGGAAGGGTTCTCACCATTTTCTTATGGGCATTTTTCTAATTCTCTTCTTATTGTTATTTCTATGAAGATTGTGTTAGCCCTTGTCGCTAGCTTTCCAACAAACTTGGTTTCGTTGAATTTGGAGTCTGTTTGCAGAAATTGTGTCAGTTTTGGTGTCCTTAAAAAAGCTGCAGCGGTAATATCGCTCGTGGGAGCGGTACTACCTCTTGGAGGGGATATAATTTTTTACTACCGCTCTTGGGAGCGGTACTACCGCAGCTACTTCCATGGCTACTTCCACTCCGGACCAAAAAATCATCTCAACTCCAACGGTGGTAGGCACGGATGTATTTTTTTAGTACCGCTCGCAAGCAGTAGTACCGCTACACTTTGAGGTAGTACCGCTACCCCTAGTGATAGTACCATGAGGACGAGCGGTAGTACCGCTCCGGCAATTCTACCGGCCTTTTGCCTCCTCGTTGTTCTTTTTCAAAAGGCTTCCACCGCCCTAGCGGTAGTACCGCTCCCATGAGCGGTAGTACCGCTCTGTGTGGGCTGTGAGCATAACGGTTGGATGTTTTCCCACCTATAAAAGGGGGTCTTCTTCCCCAATGAACCTTAGCCTTTGAGCTTGTGTTCTTCCCCCATTGTTGACCTTCTTCGAGCTTTCTATCTCTCAATCCCTCCATGGATTCTTGCTAGTTTTGGGGGCGAAAGAGAGAGGAGATCTAGATCCACATTTCCACCAATCACTTTCTCCTCTGTGTGAGGGGAACCCCTTGGATATATATCTTGGAGTTCTTGGTGTTCTCCTTCTTGTTGTTCCTCTCATTTCCCTCCCTAGCATTAGTTGCTTTGGTGGGATTTGGGAGAGAAGGACTTGGGCACTCCCTGTGACCTTGCCATTGCATTTGGTCCATAGGTTTGAGTTCTCCACGGTGATACGTGGAATTTACAAGTTGAGAAGCTTATTACTCTTGGGTGCTTGGTACCCTTGAGCTTGTTCCTCTTGGGTGCTTGGGCGCCCTACACGGTTGGTGGTGTTCGGAGCTCAATCATTATGGTGTAAAGCTCCGGGAAAGCGTCGGGGGTCTCCAATTAGGTTGTGGAGATCACCCCGAGCAATTTGACAGGTACCGGTGACCGCCCCAAGGGTTGCCAAAGTGTACGGGTTCGGTGACCGCCCCCAAGGGTTGCCATTTGTACGGGTTTGGTGACCACCCCCAAGGGTCCCTTAGTGTAATCACGGCATCTTGCATTGTGCGGGGGCGTGAGGAGATTACAGTGGCCCTAGTGGCTTCTTGGGGAGCATTGTGCCTCCACACCGCTCCAAACGGAGATTAGCATCCGCAAGAGTGTGAACTTCAGGATACATCATCGTCTCCGCGTGCCTCGGTTATCTCTTACCCGAGCCCTTTACTTATGCACTTTACTTTGTGATAGCCATATTGTTTCTTGTCATATATCTTGCTATCACCTAGTTGTTTATCTTGCTTAGCATAAGTTGTTGGTGTACATAGGTGAGCCTAGTCATTTTAGGTTTTGTGCTTAACAAATTAACCGCTAGTTTTATTCCGCATTTGTTCAAGCCTAAACTGTAATTATTTTAAAGCGCCTATTCACCCCACCCCTCTAGGCGACATCCACGATCTTCCACCCGTGGTATAATTGTGATTGCTTTACGTGGAAAAAGTTTAGAGGCAAAACGATGAACTCACGTCTTCATTTCAAAATTAGTACATCTTCATTTCAAATGAAATTATTCTGTTTGTGCACACGAGCACTTAGAGGCAACCGTTTGCATAGGCCTTTCTACGCGCATGGCGACCGGGGATATTTTTCACCCTTTTCACCTAGGCCGCCAACATTCCCCCACCGTACGCCCGCGTTTCACTCAACCAGTCCACACAATCTCCATCACCAGCTCCCCCCTCCCCCAGATCCACAACAGAACCCTCTCCGGTGCCGCGGTGCTCACCCCGGCCGTCTGCCCGCTCTTCAGCGCCAAGACTACCTCCACTATTGTTCCCAACACGCGGCGGCCCGTGCCTCGCCGTCTTTGTTTGCTCGGTAGACACCCTCAAGCATATCGATGCATTAACCCTCGCCTCTCCTGTGGTCCGGCCGAGTTTGCATTAACAAGCCTGTTAGTTACTGCTCTCCATCGCGGTGAGGCATATTTCCTTGCAATCCCTCTTCCAATTTCGTTCTGTATGTTCCCAAACTGGCTATAAAATAACGGATAGCGTATATATGTTCATTATCTACCTTCCTTACTACATATAAGCTGTATTTGTTCCAATAAGTTACTTCCTATTTACAGATCGCGGGCGCCCGAGTCACACAAACTTAACAAATTAGCCATACATTTTCTAAACTATTGCATGCCATGTTTAGAAAGCTTCATACCAAGTTGTTAGTTTTATGCTGATCCTCCTTTCCTGAGTTTCGCATGTGTTCTCTGTAGATGCCGAGTAGTAGCGACAACGCTCCTGCTTCAGGAAATGTATCTTCATCTGATTCGGACAACCCTAGGTCTTCAGCAGATTGTGAGGGATCAAGTAATCTGAAATAGGATAGAGCTGCAGCAATTACCCTTCCGGTCAGGACACGGAGGAACGCTCCAATGAATCCCACACACTAGCCTAAAGGTGTATATGAAGTAACCGAGATTGATTTAAAGTCTTGGGCTCCAACTAAACCAGATAAAGCACACACGAGGTTCAGGAGTGTGTGTGGCTTTGTTGGCAGGGCAAGGCTCAACATTAATCTGACGGGGTTTCGGAAGGCTGACACAGAAACACGACGAAGGATAGTCTGGGAGATCATGGATCACTTCAACATTCCAGAGCAGTGGAGAATGCAGGTGGAACACGCTGCACTTAAGAAGGCTAGGTATGCTTGGAGAAACTGGAAGCACGTACTGTAAAAGAAGTACTTGAGTGAAGGCAAGGACCCAATCCCCCGCATACCCCCAAATTACAAAGGCAGACTGGGCAGAATTTAAAAGGGTCAGGGCAACTAAAGAGTTTGCTGAGAAGAGTTTCAAGCAACCGAAACATCAGAAGAAGAACATACACCCCACTGTATGGGTGTGGCAGGATGATACGTCTCCAACGTATCTATAATTTTTTATTGTTCCATGCTATTATATTATCTGTTTTGGATGTTTATGGGCTTTATTATACACTTTTATATTATTCTGGGGACTAACCTATTAACTAGAGGCCCAACCCAAATTGCTGTTTTCTTGCCTATTTCAGTGTTTCGAAGAAAAGGAATATCAAACGGAGTCCAAACAGAATGAAACCTTCGGGAGAGTTATTTTTGGAACGGAAGCAATCCAGGAGACTTGGAGTAGACGTCGGGGAAGCTTCGAGGTGGCCACGAGGCAGGGAGGCGCGCCTACCCCCTGGGCACGCCCCCACCCTCGTGGGCCCCTCGTGGCTCCCCTGGCCGACTTCTTTCGCCTATATATATCCATATACCCTAAAAACATCGGAGAGCAGAATAGATCGGGAGTTCCGCCGCCAGAAGCCTCCGTAGCCATCGAAAACCAATCTAGACCCGTTTCGGCACCCTACCGGAGGGGGGAATCCCTCTCCGGTGGCCATCTTCATCATCCCGGTGCTCTCCATGACGAGGAGGGAGTAGTTCACCCTCGGGGCTGAGGGTATGTACCAGTAGCTATGTGTTTGATCTCTCTCTCTCTCTCGTGTTCTTGAGGTGGTACGATCTTGATGTATCGGGAGCTTTGCTATTATAGTTGGATCTTATGATGTTTCTCCCCCTCTACTCTCTTGTGATGAATTGAGTTTTCCCTTTGAATTTATCTTATCGGATTGAATCTTTAAGGATTTGAGAACACTTGATGTATGTCTTGCATGTGCTTATCTGTGGTGACAATGGGATATCACGTGATCCACTTGATGTATGTTTTGGTGATCAGCTTGCGAGTTCCGTGACCTCGTGAACTTATGCATAGGGGTTGGCACACATTTTTGTCTTGACTCTCCGGTAGAAACTTTGGGGCACTCTTTGAAGTACTCTGTGTTGGTTTGAATAGATGAATATGAGATTGTGTGATGCATATCATATAATCATACACATGGATACTTGAGATGACATTGGAGTATCTAGGGGACATTAGGGTTTTGGTTGATTTGCGTCTTAAGGTGTTATTTTACTATGAACTCTAGGGCTGTTTGTGACACTTATAGGAATAGCCCAACGGATTGATCGGAAAGAATAACTTTGAGGTGGTTTCGTACCCTACAATAATCTCTTCGTTTGTTTTCTGCTATTAGTGACTTTGGAGTGACTCTTTGTTGCATGTTGAGGGATAGTTATATGATCCAATTATGTTATTATTGTTGAGAGGACTTGCACTAGTGAAAGTATGAACCTTAGGCCTTGTTTCCTAGCATTGCAATACCGTTTACGCTCACTTTTACCACTTGCTACCTTCCTGTTTTTATATTTTTAGATTACAAAAACCTTTATCTACTATCCATATTGCACTTGTATCACCATGTCTTCGCCGAACTAGTGCACCTATACAATTTACCATTGTATTGGGTGTGTTGGGAACACAAGAGACTCTTTGTTATTTGGTTGCAGGGTTGTTTGAGAGAGAGCATCTTCATCCCACGCCTCCCACGGATTGATAAACCTTAGGTCATCCACCTGAGGGAAATTTTCTATTGTCCTACAAACCTCTACACTTGGAGGCCCAACAACGTCTATAAGAAGAAGGTTGTGTAGTAGACATCAAGCTCTTTTCTCGCGTCGTTGCCGGGGAGGTTAGCGCTTGAAGGTATATCTTTAGATCTTGCAATTGAATCTTTTAGTTTCTTGTTTTAGCACTAGTCTAGTTTATAAAATAAAATTACAAAAAAATGGAATTGAGTTTGCCTCATACACTTCACCTTTTTAATATTTTTTGTGAGAATGATGGAAAGGAAAATTGTGCTCAAATGCTAAAAGAAGTCTATAAAATGTTTGGCACTAAATCTTTGAATAATGAGCATGATTGCAATGTTGTTAGTATGAACTCCTTGAATATCCATAGTACTAATGATGATTGCACTAGTCATGATGAAAATATCTCTTATAAGCATGTCAACTTTTGTGGAATATATAGAGCCTGCAAGTACACACCAATTAGGGAAAATAGATTTTGCAAGAGGCATAAGTATTTGGAAACTAAATGGTTGCAAGAAAGGCTAGATGTTTGTGCTGAAAATTTAAAATTTCTTCACCATACTTGTGAACTTTGCAATGAACATGGTCATTTAAATCTCAAGTGCAAATTGTTTCATGATCGTATCGTGTCCAAAAATTGTGATGATTTGATTTCCCTTGCACATCATAATGAACTTAGTTTGCTTTCGGGTTATGAAGAAATGAAACGTATAACTAAGCATATTCTAGAATATAACCTTGAGAAATTCCTCGATATTGATCTAGAAGAAATTTTTATGTATTGTGCGGTGAATTGCATTGAAAATCCTTATATTGCCAATTACATAAAGAAAAGAAAACTAATAGAAGATGAAGAGAATACTAATGAAAGGGAATAGACTTCCCAATATCCTCCTATTATTTCTTATGATGAATCAGATAACGAGGAGGAGCCTCCTATTCAACCAATCTCATTAATAAGGAGCTCCGAAAAGAGGATAAAACCCACACATGATGTGAAGAAGAAAAGGAAAAGATGGAGAAGCAAAGGTAAAAATGTATCCCTCCCAAATAATGTTGCTCCTATTACTCATTGTGATGATGATAATTGTTATACTATTGGTGCTATCCATACTATTAATGATGAGAGTGATTATGCTTATGATATGAAAAGGCCCAAGCTTGGGGATGCTATGTTTGATGAGAATGACATGTTTGAGAATATATTTTCTGCAATTAATGTTTGTCCCAAGCTTGGGGATGCTATGTTTAATGAATATGATATTTTTAGCCTCCCATGTTTTGATATGCAAATTTGTTATGATGATAGCAAGCCCCCTACTTATGATGACTATATTGATGAAAGTGGGTTTGGAAGAGTGTCAACTTTAGGAAGTAATGATCCCACTATTTTAGAGGGTGTTTAATCTTATTGTGACAATTATGAAAATGTATTTGGAGAGGTCATGACTTTATTTAGTAATGATTCCACTATCTTGGAAGAGGTTTCAATTGATTGTGATGAGAACAAAGTTGCTACTTATGATGATTATTGTGATGACACTTATGCTATAAAAAGTAGTGATGATTTTATTTATAAAACTTGTCATGATTATGATTACCCTTTTTCTGAACATTATTATTTCAATGTGGAAACAATTTATAGTATTCGAGTTTCTTATGATACTCCCACTATTCTGAATAAGAGAATTTTGCTTATGTGGAGAGTAGTAAATTTTCTATGCTTGTAGATCATGAAAAGAATGCTTTATGCGATGGTTATATTGTTGAATTCATTCATGATGCTACTGAAAATTATTATGAGGGAGGAACATATGGTTGTAGGAATTGCAATAATATCAAGTTTCCTCTCTATGTGCTTAAAATCCGGAAGTTATGCTTGTTGTACCTTCCTATGCAAGTTGATTCTTGTTCCCATAAGTTGTTTGCTCAAAAAATCCCTATGCATAGGAAGTGGGTTAGACTTAAATGTGCTAGTCATATTCTTCATGATGCTCTTTTTATGTTACAATTCTTATCTTTTATGTGAGCATCATTGAAATCATCATGCCTGGCTAGGGGCGTTAAATGATAGCGCTTGTTGGGAGGCAACCCAACTTTATTTTTGTTCCTTGATTTTTTCTCCTGTTTAGCAATAAATAATTTATCTAGCCACTGTTATGATTGAGTTTTTATGTTTTAATTAGTGTTTGTGCCAAGTAGAACCGTTGGGAAGACTTGGAGAATGTAGCGACCCGACCTCAAACGGTCAAGTCTCTGTGCTTCAGTGTCATCCATGGATCGATAATGCTGACACACACAGTACTCGAAGGATTTATAACAGAGTAGCAATCACACACTTATTACATCGCATGTCTCAAGGGAGAACTTATTACAATAAATATGGCTTAAGGCCATCTAATACGATAACAACGGAAGGCTTGGAAGATAAAGTGAGTCCATCAACTCCAACGGCATAGCTGAGTGCATGACAACGGCCTAGCGAATCTTACTCCTCGTCTGAAAAGTGTGCAACATGATACGTTGCAGCCCGAAAATGGGTCAGCACATGGAATATGTTGGCAATGTGACACAGTAGAGTAATGAACAAATAAATGCTATCACTATATGCATATATGGCTAATGGAGGCTGTATGGTTAATATGTTATTGCGAAAAGCCAATTTTTCCCTACAACAAAGGAATATATTTTATTTAACTATCATGGTAGTTTAACAACATTGAGAAGGTTCCTCCAACTCAATCCCAATTAAAAGTAATTATCAACCCAACAAAATTAATTTAGAGTGATGAGATCCACATGATAATCCAAGAACCAGATACTCAAGATGTACATAACCGGGGACACGACTAACCATGATTAGTTTGTACACTCTGCAGAGGTTTGCACACTTTTCCCCACAATACTCGATCTTCTCCGTTGGATTTCTCGCACTACATGGTGTTTGAGAAACGGATGACCGAGACACAGTCTTTTAGAAGCACTAACTCTTTACTCTGGGTGGACAGTTACACCTGCTTTCCCCTACATTTTCTAGCCCACCACTGAAAGAGGTCATGCAACATACTCAACTATGCTAGAGCCCATAATAGCTTGTGGCTGCACACGGAAGTTTCTAGCATGAATAATCTTATGATCCCTTTGAGCCTGGGTGGCGGACCGTAGGATGATCACACGGGTACTCCGGGATATCCTAGGACAACACTGGATTCTCCAGGTGCCCACAAGTGATCCACCCAGATGTGTATTAAAGTTGCCACCTTAAGTTGAACCATTAATTAACAACTCACGTCTATCATGGATATACTCAAACCCAATCCACGTCTACGAGCATAGCATGGCAGTATAGGCATAGCGTAGAAGTAACTCCCAAGGGTTTGATAATAAAACAGGTAATAGGTTCTACCTCCTCATCTACTTCCCAATACCCACAAGTTAAACACATCCTAATCATGCAATGCAAGAGGATTGGAACTAATGCAATAAAACTGGGTATGAAAGAAGTATGGTCAATGTGTTACTCGCCTTGTTGACGATCCGCAAAACCTAGTGACTTGTAGTAGCACGCTTCGCACTCCGGGTGTTCTATCGCAAACAAACAATAGCATACATAAGCAATCAAGCAAAGATGCACATGTAAAGCTCAATTAAGAAG
Organism: Triticum urartu; assembly: GCF_003073215.2. NCBI lineage: Eukaryota > Viridiplantae > Streptophyta > Magnoliopsida > Poales > Poaceae > Triticum > Triticum urartu. Next base: position 307,252,712 of record NC_053024.1, read on the forward strand.
ATCTAACTAGAAAGTTCAAATGAAGAACTCCGGTTTGCAAAAAGAATCAAATCAAACGGAGCAACGAAACTCAAACCACGAAAGAAACAAGATCCGATTACTAATCTGAACTAAAGTCAAATTTTACAGTACCAAAATCTTGTTCAAGTAGAAAGAGAACTTCGAGACGAAGATCTAGGCGCTTGAATCACCTGATTTGGATAAACGAGCGGAAAGATATACTAGATCGAAGATTAGGGCAGAATTCGCGATCAGAAATAATCACGGAAAAACCCTGGAAAAAGAAAAACTGACGAACAGGCTAACTAACAAACGTTCGCTGTCTGTGACTAAAGGACGAACAACATTCGTTAAAATGAACGTACGGACGAACGTCCGCTAAATAAATAAACCGACGGAAAATCGAACGAACCGATCTATTAAAAAAACTAGATCTAGGGTTTCTAAAAAAACGAACGGTTAACTGAAAAAATGACAACGGCGGCGGCTACCTCCGGCGAGGCTCCGACGTGGTGGCGAGCTTGCGGAGGCGGGGCGTCGGCGAGCTGCGGAGCGGCGGCGGCTTGCGGCGGCGAGGCACGCAGGCGGCGGCGAGCTGCGGGGCGGCAGCGGCTTGCGGCGGCGGGGTGCGCAGGTGGCGGAGGTGGTGGGTGGCGAGGTAGGGCGGCGGCGAGGTATTTAAGAGGGGGGTCGGCGTCGAGGCCGACTTGGAGCAGGGGGCGGCACGGCAACGTGGTGCAGGCGGACTCCGGTGAGTCCGTCTCACACATAGGAGGGAGGCGGTGGCGCTGGCTGGGCCAGCTGGGCCTCGGCCCAGTCCGGTCCGGTGGGATTTTTTTATTTTTTAACTAGAATTCACCCGAAAAAAATCCTAGAAAAATAAAATAGAAATCTAAAAATACCAAAACAAAATTTCACCGTCTAAATAAAATATTTAGAACAAGCTGAACATTTTCTTGGCCATAAAATGCAATTTAAAAAAATACATATTTTTTCTAATTAAAAAAATCGCAAATAAAATTCAAATAAAATTATTTATTTGATTTTAATATTTTTCCTCCAATATCTCATTTATTTTGGAGAAGTCATATTATCTCCTCTCATATATTTAATAAGAAATATTTTTGGAGAGAAACATTATTAAAATCAAAATGATCCCTGTTTCAATATTTTGATAAAATTCAAATATGAAAAACGTGAAATCTCCAACTCTCTCCGTGGGTCCTTAAGTTGCTTAGAATTTCGAGGATAGCAAAACAAAAATGCAATAAAATATGATATGCATGAATGATCTATGTATAACATTCCAAATTGAAAATTTGGGATGTTACAGGGAAAGACTTGTTGATCTTGCTGTAAAAAAACAGAAACTTTAGCACTCACGAGAATTGCTGCCATTTTTTATTGGAGAGTGATATTTTGTTAATTCTTTTTTAAGATGATTAATAAATAAATTACTCACGTCTATCAATTTATTTTAGAATTTTTGGGGTTCCAGACGTTTGCGTTAGTTACAGATTACTACAGACTGTTCTGTTTTTGACAGATTCTATTTTTTCATATGTTGTTTGCTTATTTTGATGAATCTATGGCTAGTAAAAGATTTTATAAACCATAGAGAAGTTGGAATACAATAGGTTTAACACCAATATAAATAAATAATGAGTTTATTACAGTACCTTGAAGTGGTGTTTTGTTTTCTTTCGCTAACAGAGCTTATGAGTTTTCTGTTAAGTTTTGTGTTGTGAAGTTTTCAAGTTTTGGGTAAAGATTCGATGGACTATGGAATAAGGAGTGGCAAGAGCCTAAGCTTGGGGATGCCGAAGGCACCCCAAGGTAATAGTCAAGGACAATCAAGAGCCTAAGCTTGGGGATGCCCCGGATGGCATCCCCTCTTTCGTCTTCGTTCATCGGTAACTTTACTTGGAGCTATATTTTTATTCGCCACATGATATGTGGTTTGCTTGGAGCGTCAATTTATTTTATTTTGTTTTGCTTGCTGTTTGAATAAAATACCAAGATCTGAAATTATTAAATGTTAGATAGTCTTCACATAGTTGCATAATTATTCGACTACTCATTGATCTTCACTTATATCTTTTGGAGTAGTTTGTCATTTGCTCTAGTGCTTCACTTATATCTTTTTAGAGAACGGCAGTGGTTTTACTTTTGAAGAAATTTTTGAACTCTCATGCTTCACTTATATTGTCGGCGTTCTGGGAACGGGGGTCCCCAGACTTGCCTGCCTGCGGCCTGCGGTGTGGCTCAAAGGGGGGCCCAGCGCGGCCCATCTTCACCAACACAAACCCAAGACCCTCGCGAGGGGCCAAGCCTCGCGGGGCGGACGACGCGGAGCTTCCTCAGGCACGGCCTCGTCAGGCTGGCTCGCGAGGAGGCGGAGAGATCAAGGCGGGGTACCTCACGAGGTGCACGTGACGCAAGCCATGACGACCGAGGGCGCCAGGCGGGTGCCAGCCCGCGCAGTGTCCTCCTTTCCTCTTTGGTGCAAAGGGGGCAAGCGCAGCCGCGGAGTACCGAGGCATCAAGCAAAGGTTGCTATTTCGGTGCAACGAGACTAAGACCATGAGGACTACAAGATAGAGGTCATCGTGGAGCCCGAGACGGCGTCATCATGGAGCCCGAGACGGCGTCATCACCAGAGCTTTGTGCAGGCGAAGACTACTTTTGTCAGGGTAGCTAGTACTAGCTGTCCCCCTTCAAATTAGCCCGCCATTGTTGGCTCCCTTCCCGCTCGATATTTGGGAAGAGGACCAGGGCCTCTATAAATAGGACTAGCCACCCACAGAGCAAGTGGGTTGGAAGAAAAGAGGGGGGATTGAAGGATAAAAGAAAGGATCAGAGAGAGAGAGAGAAAGGTGATTGAACTCCTCCCAGCAGTTCATCGCCCCAGCCAAGAACAGACCCTCGCGAGGCTGTTCTTCCTTGTATTGTTCATCATCATTAGCCCAAGAGGCAATCCACCACACCACACACTGGAGTAGGGTATTACACCACAACGGTGGCCCGAACCAGTATAAACCCTGTGTCTCTTATGTTGTTCTTTCCGTAGTTTAGATCCTAGCAAGGCGGAGGGGCGCAGGTAGGTAGGAGGCAAAATCTTTGCGCGCACCCCAGTGTTCGAACCTCAAGGGTCTGCCGGAACCCAAAATCCGACATTTGGCGCGCCAGGTAGGGGTGCGCCGGAATCCACCTTCTACCGCTTTCGCGCCCCGTCGCGTCGTCATCACCATGTCCGGCGACCAGGCGGGCAACCCAGATCCGTGGGCGGTGTGGCCCGCCTGCGCAGAGCCACTTGCCTCGGGCAACCCCGTGCCCCAGGCAGCTCGCGGTCCGCAGGGCGCTGCGGGCCGCGGGTGACGCGGACAGGCTTCGACAGCTCCCACACCACGGCAGGCGCGGTCGGCAGCAAGGGCCTCCAATCATGCCGCGACCACGATGCCATACACCCGCAGGGAGCAGGCGAACTCGAGGGCCGCGCTCACAGTGGCCCGAGAGCTGCTGCAGTGCAGGCTGCTGGAGGGCGGCCACGACGTGCTGCTGGAGCGAGTGGCAGAGCTCCTGGGCTTCGCCGCCTCGGGGGCTCACCCCTTCTCCACCCAGCACCCATCTCAAGCCCAGGGCGGCCTGCGCGGGGGCTCCGCGCGCGCCCGCGGGCTCCAAGGCTACTCCAACACCAGCGAAGCTGTCAGCGCCGGACCGTTGGCCGCGCTGCCCCTGCTCCCGGTCCGCGAAGAAGAAGGACTCGACGCGACCCGTGGCCCCAGTGGACAGCCATGCTGCCACCCCACGGTGGGCACGTCAGGCAGGACCACATGGCATGCGGGGCATTACGGCATGGCATTCGGGATGACGGCGCCGGAGGAATATGTGCCCCTCATGATGGACCAAGGACACCCACACAGGAGCGAACAAGGCTCGCTCCTCAGCCCAAGCTGGGGGGACGAGGCGCCAGAAGCTGAGTCTTTCCGGGAGCCCCGGGACGGTCCCACTGGCCACGCTGGGGGCAACGATTATCGGGTACCGCTAATTCTTCGGGAGCAAGTATACGCTAACCATGGATCGCAGGAGGTGCAGGTCGCCACAGCGAGCAGCTGCCCCGCTCTCACAGTATCCTGCCCCTCGGGAGGAGGGCGCAGGGGGCTGCAGGAGAGGGGCCGGGATCCGACATCACCACCACAGCATTCGGAGCAAGGTGTTCTCAAGAGGTAGGCCCTCCACTGGGGAGGTGCCTCAGGGCCTGCCCCCGGCGGAGGACCCGTGGTCGTCGGGGGAACCGCTGGCGACCACTCTACCCCATCGGCGGCGTCCTTGTTTCTGGTCGTCATTGATGGCACTAGAGTGTGGCACAAGGCGGGGCCCTCATCTGGCGATATGAAGTAAGGCCAGTACCTGTGAAGAAGGCCCAGTGCCTGTGAAGCTCGCCGCCCCGTGACACTCTCACATAATAATGAGTGGGGGTGTACACGCCCCGGAGTCTCGGGGGTGCCGGCCTCAGGCCCTGGGGCTCCCTCCCACGCCCAGTGGCAGCACTTAGCTCCGCGCTAGTGAGAAGATGTCCAAGACTAGACTAGGTGCCGGACGCGGCCTTTTGTTTGCTTTCGTTGCTCTTCCCTTTGGTTGTCACTTTCCCCCGCTGGATTCAAGTTGGATTCAAATTTGAGATTTGCGTGTGTTCGGGGAAGGGGTGCTTAGTCTCGTTCGAGAAATTTCTTGTGTTTTGGTTACCGCTTCGCCTCAGCTGCCTCCCCTCGCGAGCCGGGTCAGGCCTAGCTTGCGCGCAGCCCAGACTGCCGCCGACATGACCTCTCAGGAGGGTGTTTTACTGCAGATCCTACGAACCCAATCAGGGAACACTCGAGACACCACAACCCCTAGCGGGCTGCCTCAGGGCCAGCACGGGGCAAAGGTAAACTAGCCGACCAGCGCGTCGCTTGGGCCAACCACTTGGCGCGGGCGCATGGGCAATGTAGCATCTACTAATACGATGAACACAAGTTTTACATAAGGGGCTCCCCCTCCAAAATGCTCTCACTACAATCAGGACAAGACCTGAGTTCTATTCATGCAGGGTAAGGCAGTAGGAGCGATGCACAATCAGTCAGATGAATCCCCCAATGTGTTCTCAGGAGCACTACCCGAGCCGTTGCTGGCATCGCTGAACTCGCCATCGCTGTCCGCGTCGCCGCCAGCGGCGTCAGGGCCGTTCACCACGCCGCCCTCGTCGGCCGCCACGATCATGTCGTCATTGTCCGAAGTGAAGGCCCTGATAAGAGCATCCACATTGTCCTCCACCCAGTGCGCCAGGTCGCCTCGGATGGCCTGGGGGACTGGGGCGATGGCAGCGTCAAAATCAAAGTGGGGATCCATGTTCCGGAGGTGGCTAAAGACGCGAGAAAAGGCGCGCCCAAGCAGGGCGCGGCTCCTCTCCTCCACCAACCTGTCAGCCCTGACCGACCGCGCCTCCAGCTGCGTCACCACGTCAGTGAAGAACTGAAGATTGCCAGCATAGTTGTCTGTGTGCGACTCGCCAACAGCCGCCTCGCAGATGTTGCCCAAGGCTGTGTTGGCTCTCTCCCGGAGCGTGGCAAGCATGTGCTCATGCTCCAGGATCCGTCGCTGACGGATCTCGTCTGCGTTCTAGCCCGCGATGACCTCAGCCTCCTCCACCCGCTGGCGGAGAAGGAGCACCTCGGCCTGGGAGGCGGTTAACTCACCTTGCTCCACCTCAAGAGCGGCCTGGAAAGCGTCGGCCCGCCGTGTCGCCTCCTCCAGCTTGGCCCTCAAGGCAGCAGTCCTGCCTTCAGCTTCGGCCCGGACCAACCCCAGCTTCTCTTCGAACTCGTGCTTGAGGTTCAAATGCGCCATCGCTACTCGACGTCCGACCTCCTCCAGGACGCGGGCTTCCTGTGCAGCAACATCATCCTCCGCCTGCGTCACAAAGCGCTCCCTCGTCTCCATACGCTCGTACTCACGGGTACGTTCGGCGGCTTCCAGCGTCAGTGCCTCCTCACGCTTCTGGAGCTCTGCTGAGTCGCCGGAGGCCCCTTCATCGACGCGAGGGCTGCCTCGCGCAGCTCCACCTGCTCCTCCAGTGAGTGGCACCAGGACAGGAGCTCCCGAGTCCGCTCCTCCGCCGCCATTTGCCGCCGGTCAGCTTCCCGAGCCTCCTCAGCGGCCCAAGATCAGGCCTCCCGAGAGGCCGCCAGTGACGCCTTGGCCTCTGCGTCGTCAAGATCGCGCTGACGGCGCGCAAGGGCGACGGCGCCCTCCAGCTCGCGCCTCTCTGCAGCCAGGCGCAGGCCCTCGGCCTCAAGGCGCGCGTCTTCATCAGCAAGCTCCTCTCCAAGCAGGCTTACCGCGTCAGCCGCCCTTCGAAGGAATCCTTGGTGGAGAGCGTGACGCTCCCGAGCGCGCTCGAGCACATCTTCCACACCATCATCTGCCCCAAGCAAGCGCCGGGGGCCGCGAGTCAGCACTCCTCCTCCGGGCTGGGGGCTGGGGGCTGGCACCCTCACGACGGCCGGGCACGCTGCGTCATAAGCCCGGCCGGGGGCCAGCCCGTCCCCAGGTGAAGAGCGCAGGAAGCGCCTCAGCCAATCGCAGTCCACAACCAGGCGAGAAGCCCACGGCAAGCTGGCTATGCCACGAGAAGGCCCGTGAAGGATCGCGAGGTACGCGGGTCCATGATACGCCTCGGGATGGTTCGCCTCGTCGATCGCCCTCACCACAAGGGCTCCACTGCTTGGAGCGCTTGAAGACGATGGAGGGGGTGAAGCCAAGGGGGACGGCTCCTCGGCCGTCTCCGCAAGCTCGGCTGGAAGGGGCCTGCGGAGCAAGGGTAAGTAAGAGCAACAGAAGGACCGGGAGCTGGGAAAGGAGAAGGCTTACTCATCAGTGGCGAAGTACTTCCTACGCTTCAGCAGGCGACAAGGGTAATCGTCACCCAGGGCCTCCCTTCTCTTCTGAAGGGCCTCAAAGTCCACGTGGAAGCGGCCTAAGAGTCGAGCGTAGGGATCAACCTGCGACGAAGATGGAGCGTCAAGGCGATCTGTGGCAGGGGCGCCTGCCTGACGTGCGCCGCCAATCACCTCGCCAAGAGAAGCCGCCGGAGCCTCAGTGGCCTCGGTCGTAGGCGCAGAGGGCAGCTGCTTGTCACCCTCAGCCTCAGCGGCACGGGCCCCGATAACTGCTTCCTCATGAGCCTCGCCCGGCGCTGTCACCCCGCCGGGAGCCCCCTCGGCCTCTGGCGCCTCGTGCCTCCCTGCTCTGCCACTTGAGGAAGAGTCGCCTTGGCCGACTGGAAGGGCAGTCACCACCACTGGGTTCTCACGAGGCCCCTGAAGGCCGGCGGGGCGCGGCCCCCACTCATCGAAGGTAGGCATCTGCCTCACCAAATCGCCCCCGCTCTGGCAGAGGTACAGCAAGGCCGCTCCCTGTTGGATACTGCCAGGGTTGGGGTCCCCCATCAGGGTCAAGAGCGCCGTCCTCAGCACTTCAGGCGGCAGGTCCTCTTCCTGGAGCCTCATACGATCGTCGCGCCCGCTGAAGGCCCACATTCGGCGGGAGTGGCGCTGGAGAGGAGCAATGCGGCGTAGCGGGAACTCCTTCACCACCTTGGGCGTTGTCGCGCCAAGTGACCTCAAGAACGCGAGGCGGTGTCAGACGAAGACGAGCCGGGGGCTCTCAAGCATCTCCTGGCCCCAGCCCGAATTGGGGACAGCACGCGAAGTTGGCTCCGACAGCAGGGGGCTGGGCACCCCAGCATCCACATACAGCCACCGCTCGCGGAACCTAGCCGCGGGTGGAGGGAGCTTGAAGTCAATCCCAGAGGCCGCCGTCTCAGGCGCAGCAACAAAGCTCACAAACGCCCAGCATTTGGTAGGGTCAACAAGGCGCAGCGAGAAGAAGTGGCGCAGGAAGGCAACCGAAGGAAGGACGCCCATCATAGCCTCGCAAACAAAGGCGAAGACCGAAAGGAGAGTGATGGATTCAGGACCCAGATGCATCATGTGGATCTGATAATGGGAAAGCACGACATTGAAGAAATCAGAAAAGGGAGGAACCAGACCCGCCCACAGGGCGTCGGCAAAATACAGGACCTCGGTGGCTATCCTGTCGATGGAGAAGTGGGACGCGGGCCAGGCCATCGTCCTCCCGCATTCATTGAAGATGGTAGCCAGAGCCAAGCTGACCTTGCCCAAGCCCTCGGTGGGGGCCGCTAACGGCGGCGAGCAAGGCGGAGACACAGGTTTCCTCCCTCTTCCCTTCTTCGTCGGAGCCATCGCGATGGGAAGGGGGGGGGAGGTTCAAGATTGGGTTGAAAACAGAAACCAGAGTTTGAGCGGAGGAAGGACAGAGGGTGCTCGAGCAACCAAACAGGGGAACGGCTGTGTACGACTACGAGTCCGCCTAGCATGGCGCAAAATAAGGAGGGCATGGGGGAACAATGCCGCCCACGTCCAATCAACCGCCACGCGGCGCCCAAGGCCGCACGCTGTTAGGGCCCGCGGCGCTTCGCTCTTGCCCTTACGCCTCCCTGCACGGCCAAGTCCGGGCACGCCTTGGGCTCGGGGGCTACTGTCGGTGTTCTGGGAATGGGGGTCCCCAGACTTGCCTGCCTGCGGCCTGCGGTGTGGCTCAAAGGGGGGCCCAGCGCGGCCCATCTTCACCAACACAAACCCAAGACCCTCGCGAGGGGCCAAGCCTCGCGGGGCGGACGACGCGGAGCTTCCTCAGGCACGGCCTCGTCAGGCTGGCTCGCGAGGAGGCGGAGAGATCAAGGCGGGGTACCTCACGAGGTGCCCGTGACGCAAGCCATGACGACTGAGGGTGCCAGGCAGGTGCCAGCCCGCGCAGTGTCCTCCTTTCCTCTTTGGTGCAAAGGGGGCAAGCGCAGCCGCGGAGTACCGAGGCATCAGGCAAAGGTTGCCATTTCGGTGCAACGAGACCAAGACCATGAGGACTACAAGACGGAGGTCATCGTGGAGCCCGAGACGGCGTCATCACCAAAGCTTTGTGCAGGCGAAGACTACTTTTGTCAGGGTAGCTAGTACTAGCTGTCCCCCTTCAAATTAGCCCGCCATTGTTAGCTCCCTTCCCGCTCGATATTTGGGAAGAGGACCAGCACCTCTACAAATAGGACCAGCCACCCACAGAGCAAGGGGGTTGGAAGAAAAGAGGGGGATCGAAGGATAAAAGAAAGGATCAAAGAGAGAGAGAAAGGTGATTGAACTCCTCCCAGCAGTTCATCGCCCCAGCCAAGAACAGACCCTCGCGAGGTTGTTCTTCCTTGTATTGTTCATCATCATCAGCCCAAGAGGCAATCCACCACACCACACACTGGAGTAGGGTATTACACCACAACGATGGCCCGAGCTAGTATAAACCCTGTGTCTCTTGTGTTGTTCTTTCCGTAGTTTAGATCCTAGCAAGGCGGAGGGGCGTAGGTAGGTAGGAGGCGAAATCTCCGCGCGCACCCCAGTGTTTGAACCTCAAGGGTCTGCCGGAACCCGAAATCCGACATATATTATTTTGAAAGTCTTTAGAACAACATGGCAATTTGCTTTTAGGCATAATAAAAACTTTCATATAAGTGCACTGAATACTAAGAGAAGTTTGATACTTGATGATTGTTTTGAGATATGGAGATAGTGATATCAAAGTTGTGCTAGTTGAGTAGTTGTGAATTTGAGGAATACTTGTGTTGAAGTTTGCAAGTCCCGTAGCATGCACGTATGGTAAACGTTATGTAACAAATTTGAAACATGAGGTGTTATTTGATTGTCTTCCTTATGAGTGGCGGTCGGGGACGAGCGATGGTCTTTTCCTACCAATCTATCCCCCTAGGAGCATGCGCTTAATACTTGGTTTTTGATGACTTGTAGATTTTTGCAATAAGTATGTGAGTTCTTTATGACTAATGTTGAGTCCATGGATTATACGCACTCTCACCATTCCACCATTGCTAGCCTCTTCGGTACCGTGCATTTCCCTTTCTCACCTTGAGAGTTGGTGCAAACTTCGCCGGTGCATCCAAACCCCGTGATATGATATGCTCTATCACACATAAACATCCTTATATCTTCCTCAAAACAGCCACCATACCTACCTATTATGGCATTTCCATAGCCATTCCGAGATATATTGCCATGCAACTTTCCATCGTTCCATTTATTATGACACACATCATCATTGTCATATTGCTTTGCATGATCATGTAGTTGCCATTGTATTTGTGGCAAAGCCACCATTCATAATTTTTTCATGCATGTCACTCTTGATTCATCGCAATCCCGGTACACAGCCGGAGGCATTCATATAGAGGCATATCTTGTTCTAGTATCGAGTTGTAATCATTGAGTTGTAAATAAATAGAAGTGTGATGATCATCAGTAATAGAGCATTGTCCCATAAAAAAGGAAAAAAGGCCAAATAATAAAAAAAAGGCCCAAAAAATAAAATAAAAATAAAAAGGGGTCAATGCTACTATCCTTTTTTCCACACTTGTGCTTCAAAGTAGCACCATGATCTTTATGATAGAGAGTCTCTTGTTTTGTCATTTTCATATACTAGTGGGAATTTTTCATTACAGAACTTGGCTTGTATATTCCAACAATGGGCCTCCTCAAGTGCCCTAGGTCTTCGTGAGCAAGCAAGTTGGATGCATACCCACTTAGATTCTTTTGTTGAGCTTTCATACATTTATAGCTCTAGTGCATCCGTTGCATGGCAATCCCTACTCCTCGCATTGACATCAATTGATGCGCATCTCCCTAGCCCATTGATTAGCCACGTCGATGTGAGACTTTCTCCTTTTTTGTCTTCTCCACATAACCCCTTCAATATATTCTATTCCACCCATAGAGCTATATCCATGGGTCACGCTCATGTATTGCGTGAATGTTGAAAAAAGTTTGAGATTACTAAAGTATGCAACAATTGCTTGGCTTGTCATCGGGGTTGTGCATGATGAGAGCATTCTTGTGTGACGAAAATGGAGCATGACCAAACTATATGATTTTGTAGGGATGAACTTTCTTTGGCCATGTTATTTTGAGAAGACATAATTGCTTAGTTAGTAGGCTTGAAGTATTATTATTTTTATGTCAATATTAAACTTTTATCTTGAATCTTATGGATCTGAATATTCTTGCCACAATAAAGAGAATTACATGGATAAATATGTTAGGTAGCATTCCACATCAAAAATTCTGTTTTTATCATTTACCTACTCGAGGACGAGCAGGAATTAAGCTTGGGGATGTTCGATACGTCTCCAACGTATCTATAATTTTTTATTGTTCCATGCTATTATATTATCTGTTTTGAATGTTTATGGGCTTTATTATACACTTTTATATTATTTTTGGGACTAACCTATTTACCAGAGGCCCAGCCCAAATTGTTGTTTTCTTGCCTATTTCAGTGTTTCGAAGAAAAGGAATATCAAACGGAGTCCAAATGGAATGAAACCATCGGGAGAGTTAGTTTTGGAACGGAAGCAATCCAGAAGACTTGGAGTAGACGTCAGGGAAGCTTCGAGGTGGCCACGAGGCAGTGAGGCACGCCTGCCCCCCTGGGCGCGCCCCCACCTTCGTGGGCCCCGCGTGGCTCCCATGGCTGACTTCTTTCGCCTATATATGTCCATATACCCTAAAAACATCGGGGAGCAGAATAGATTGGTAGTTCCGCCGCTAGAAGCCTCCGTAGCCACCGAAAACCAATCTAGACCCGTTCCGGCACCCTGTCGAAGGGGGGAATCCCTCTCCGGTGGCCATCTTCATCATCCCGGCGCTCTCCATGACAAGGAGGGAGTAGTTCACCCTCGGGGCTGAGGGTATGTACCAGTAGCTATGTGTTTGATCTCTCTCTCTCTCGTGTTCTTGAGGTGGTACGATCTTGATTTATCGCGAGCTTTGCTATTATAGTTGGATCTTATGATGTTTCTCCCCCTCTACTCTCTTGTGATGAATTGAGTTTTCCCTTTGAAGTTATCTTATCGGATTGAGTGTTTAAGGATTTGAGAACACTTGATGTATGTCTTGCATGTGCTTATCAATGGTGACAATGGGATATCACGTGTCACAGCCCTAGAATTTGTTTGTAATTAGTTGCATTAGCACCCATGCATCATGTCTAAAATTTATTTGAAAGTTGAAATGGGGACTGGTAAACCCTAGCAGAAAATGAAATTCAACTAGGTTCAACTTAAATCTTTTCAATGAACCCAAAATGCCCTTTAGAAATGTTCATCATTTTTGAATTGGTCTAGCACCTCTGACAAAAATGGTGCACATTTTTCTAGCTCAATTTGGATTTTTGAATGAACTCATTAAGTATTTGAATCTGGGCATTTAATTGCTATAAATAATTAAAATGCCCAAATAATTCTAGAAGTGGTTGAGGGCTGTTGGAAATATTTCCAAATGTGCCCACAAGTCATTTCAGGAATTTTCAAAATGAATTAGTATTTTTATTAATTCAAAACAGAGGAATAAAATAGAAAACAGGAACCAAAACAAAAAAGGGAGAACCTCACCTGTAGCTTACCTAGCGCCCAGTTGGCCCAACACTGTTGGAGGCCCAGCCCACCTGGTGACTTGCTAGTTGTCCTCAACCTCTGCCAGTAGGCAGAGGCGAAGGCGGGCACGGCGCGCGCTGAGGCCGCCACCTCTTCCCTGCCTGCCTCACGCCCCCATGGCCTTCTCGCGACGCCCAGGAGACATGGACGAAGCCCCACACCGATCCCCTCCTCCTCTGGTTCCCTCTCCCTCGCTGTTCCCCACCTCACCAAACCGCGCCGCCGCCACAGACGAGCTCCACCACGGCCACAGCCACTCTCTCGCTCCCTCTCCGCGTCCCCGAGCTCCGCCACGACCCCGTGGAGCAACACACCCGACGCACGCAACCAGAAGAGGCCCCAGTCGACCGGAGTGTCGTCGTCTTCACCTCCGGTGCCCGGAGATCGACTCTGTCGATTCGCCTCGTCCAGAGCATCCCCGAGGCCGCTGACCGGCCCTACCGTATCTCTGTGAGCTCCTTCTCCTTCTCCCTTGCTCATTCCCCCATTTCCGTGCCCTGGCTGCCTCTTCCACCATGGCCACAAGCTTCTCGCTGCCGGCCATGACGTCGCCGTGGCTAGAGCTCACGCACGATGCGTCCGAGAACACTCCTGAGCTCAGCGTGCTCCCAGGAACCCGTGGATCCCCTCGGCTGTTCTCGCTGTGACCCATAGCACCGCGGCCATCAAACCCGTTCTTCGGCCGCCGCCAAACCTCGACGCCGGCGTAGTTCTCGGACACACTAGCTCCAACCAGCGGCACTACTAGATGCGGCGCACCCCCAGGAGTCGGACAAGCCCAGCCGCATGTCGAACCATCGCCGGACGGTGATTTCCGTAGATCTCCGCCGCCGTTTTCGGTCACTGGCGGCTAAACGCCGGCGGTCTAACGTGGCTAAGTCATTAGCCGCTAACAGCCCCACTAATTAACCCTAGAGGTACTAATAGCTGGGCCCCACCATCTAACTAAACATGGTTTAGTATTTCTTTAGATTAAACTAACCCCGGTGGTCCCACATGTCAGTTTGACCTGGACACGTCACCTATTGACCCGACCCCACCTGTCAGTGACAATAAACAACACTGGATCACTGGCCAGTGGACACAACTGGTCAGGTTTGACCAGGAGCAGCCCAGTTGACCTGCTGACACCAGGCTTACGTCATGCTGACCTCATAATCATTTTTTGGCAATTTTATATTTCAGAAATGAATTATAAAATCCAAAAAATTGGTTAAACTTCTAAAAATCATAGAAAATAAACTGTAACTCCAAATGAAATAAATTATATATGAAAAATGATCAGAAAAATCCAATCTATCCATTTGTACTGGTTTCATGCATGTTCAAGCAACCTAACCTTGCTGTTTAGCTCAAAACATGTTAATGCACTTTATAAACCCATAACTTCAGTTTGTATTTGAATCTTTGATTCAAATGAGCTCGAACCACCCTGGTTGTAGATGCATTAGCCCAACACACTCATTTTTCCATGTCATATTCGTGCATCATATTGTTGCATTCCATTGATTGTGTTTTCTCTGTGTTGCCGGTAATTGTCCCCTCTCAGTAGACGTTGCTTCGACAATGTGATCGATGACACCGATGGAGAACTATATTATCTTCAGAAATGCCAGGCAAGCAAAACCCCCTTGTTCATTTCGATACAATCCCACTCTCTCGCTCCTACTCTCTTTTACTGCATTAGGACAACAACGATTCAACGGTTACATGATGCGGTAGTTGAACCCCTTTCCTCTGCATGACCTGTCATTGCCATAGTAAATAGATGAAACCCACTAGTATGAGTAGGAATTGTTTGAGCCCTGATGTGCCTACTCATTCATGCTTGTTGTCATGCCTGCTACTGCTTAGAATTGAGTCAGGTCTGATTCATCGGGAATGAATTGAAACGTGGTGAACATGTCCTACCGTTGGGAGCTAAGTGTGTGAACACGATTTGGTAAAGGTAGCGGTGAGAGGCCATGTAGGAGTACATGGTGGGTTGTCTCATCGCAGACGTTCTTAGGAACTGAGTTATGTGTTTGTGATCCATGAACAGTTACTACCACACATTAGGTTCCGGTAACTCGGCCCCTCTCGGCTTATTAATCAACTCGATCTCTGTCCAGGAGTTGCAACTAGTTTCTGGTGTTTGTAGGTAGTGTTAGTAGTCTACCAAGTGGCACCCGGTACAGGTGGGCTTGGGATAGACTAGGCACAGTGGCACCGTGTACCAAGTGGCACCCGAATGGTGGGCTTGGGAACCCTGCACACATCATTTGGGGCCGTGAGCGACACCCCGGTCGGATCTCCTTGCGGATGGAACCCGAATAGGCCATAAACCTGGACGAGAGACTTGTGTGGTTAGTCAGGTCGTGGTCGACTCCCTTGCCAGGCTTCTGCTTTAAGGTTGCCGAGGTACACGACATGTACATTGTGGTAAGTGGCGAGAGCGTGTGTGAAGAATTACACCCCTGCAGGGTTATCATTATCTATTCGAATAGCCGGATTCCTCGGATATGGAAACTTGGACCCCTTGCATCGTTCTTAGACAAGTGAAAGTGGATACTCTAAAATGCGCAAGATAAGCGTGAGTGCTATGGATGGCGTTCTCGTAGGGAGACGGGAGCAGATCCATAGTGGTGTATTGATATGGTGAATATGTGGACTCGTGTGCGCCATCTCAGAGAGTTATTTGCAGTAGTAGTTCAGGTTAGCCACTGAGTCAAATTTGGCTTGCTGCAGTTAAACTCCACCACCCCCTTTGTTGCTACCAATGCATACGTAGTTAGTTCTGATGTAAGTCTTGTTGGATACATTTGTACTCATGTTTGCTTAATTTATATTTTGCAGAGAGACTTCAGTTTCGCTAGTAGTTCCACGTGGACTTCGACGTTTAGCTTGATACCTCAGCTACGATCTTGTGCCCTCGACAGGATCTGGTAGATAGTCAGGCTTCTCAGCCTTTTTCATTTGTGGAAGTCTGTACTCAGACATGTTAAGCTTCCGCATGTTCTTTGACTTGTATGCTCTGAATGTTGGGTCATGAGACCCATGTTTGTATTATCTGGCTCTTCGGAGCCTAATGAATAAGTACTTGAGTCGTAGAGTTATGTTGTGATGCCATGTTGTATTTACACATATCGAGCATATTGTGTGTATGATTGAAATGCTCGGTATATGTGGGATCTGACAACCTAGTTGTTCATCCTTGGTAGCCTCTCTTATGGGGAAATGTAGTCTTGTGCTTCCATGAGCCATAGTAGTCCGCTACAGCCTGGTTCACTGGAGTCCTGCTAGCCCAGCACTACTGTTCCGGAACACTTAGACTGGCCGGCATGTGATTCACTTCGTTCATATGTTTGTCCCTTCGGGGAAATGTCACGCGGTGACATCCGGAGTCCTGCTAGCCTACTACAGCCCGGGTTCCCGGAGTCCTATTAGCCCAGTTGCTACAGCCCGGATTCACACGCTGCTGACCGACATGCTTGATGTTGATTCATGTATGCCTGTCCCCGTAAGTTAGTGCCACTTTGGGTTCACGACTAGTCATGTTGGCCCGAGTTCTCTGTCATATGGATGCTAGCGACACTATCATATACGTGAGCCAAAAGGCGCAAACGGACCCGGGCCATGGTAAGGCGACACCCGTGGGGATACCGTGCGTGAGGCCGCAAAGTGATATGAGGTGTTACAGGCTAGATCGGTGTGACTTAGAATTGGGGTCCTGACAGCTTTGGTATCAGAGCCTGAGTGCCTGCAGGATTACCAAGCCAAACTGGTCGAAGTTGAGTCTAGAAATTCTTTAGTTATGTAAGGGAATTGATTGTGGAAGGGAACGTAAGGCTCTTTTTAATCCTTTACCTTATGCCCTTCTGATCTGAGCCATCCTCTTCTCTTCTATGGGGATTAAGAACTAGGCCTTCTCATCTATCTATCAGGATGACGAGTTACTATGTTAGAGACTTATAGGATTGATGGATTTAAGCCCAGTTCAGTTTCTACTACTTCCGTGTGTTCATACTTGGTATCGGAACTTTGATATTGTGATGTTAAGTGGTTATGCCACCATTTTGCAGGATGTCTCAAATCATTTTGAGCATTTACAGCCGTTATGCTGTCCGAGTCATCCCAGGTTTTTAAATAGTCTGATGCATTTGCAAATCCCTTCTTTTCGTTCCTGATGTTCCTTTGGGCTAGTTCAACCACACTAATCGATGAGTTGAGGTACTCTATTGCCTCGACATATATGTTGGAGCTATTATTATGACCCAAGGTGTATTAGGGAGTCACCTAGTAATCTAGCAATGCTTTGTATTCCTAGTGTGATGATTCTGGTCATCATTCTTGAAAGCATCCCATGATGCCATTTAGTTAGTAGGCATTCTATTTCTGGGTTCTTGAACCCAAGACTCACTCTACTTAATTCGTGTAGATAGTGTTGCTCGTTCCTTTAGGATATTAGTGACCTTGTGGTAGTCTTCGAGGTCCGTGGTATATCATTCTTCCAAATACCATGAACCATCCTTGGCAGAAGTTCCTCGTTGAACCAAAAGATCACAGTAAGAGTGCTCTCGATGAGTTCCCCATTCTATATCGTGACTCTGCCAATGCTACCTCTCTGCATGGGTTATCCGGAAGAAATATGTTGAATTTTTCGGCATACTAATCCATGCATCCACAACTCAGAAAAACATATGTTCCTTTGAGTTGTCTGTCTTTAGTTGTCTTCTGACCTTTGTCTATCAATTCATAGTCAAGAGTATGCGTGCATTCGTTCATTGGTGCCTATCATTCTTGTGGTCCGTCAAGCCATTCTAGTTCAGAATGACTAGGAGAAACAAACTCCAGTACCTCATCCATTTCTAGGATTAGGTCAAAGCAGTTGTATTCCGCAGATCAAATGCAATCAAGTTTTTGTTATGTTCTACCCTGAAGTATTACCCACTTTATGCCAGGAATGTCATGAGAATTGCACCTTCTCTTATGAATTCTTGATGTAGTGATACTTCTCGCCATCATTATTCATTCCTCGGTGTCGTGTTGTCACAACCGGAATGCCGACAAGTGAATCGTGATGTGTGAAATCAATACTCCTAGCAACTGTGTTGCTTGGTCATTAATGGCCAATAATATTATCCTTAGCGTGTTGATTATTGAATCATTACCCTGAGGTTTATCATGCTACCTGTCCTTATTTCCGGTGCACTTTTTGATCAATGAGTTAGGATAGTGTCAATCCTTGCTTATTTGATCATATCATCTTGCCCTGAAAAGCAAGATTGTTCTCGAGCTTAGTGATATATCGGTGGTTCGTGATTTCCTGAATATCTTCTTGGAAGTATTACCAGGTTGTCACATGACCGCTATGTGGAGTTCGTAATCAAGTTGGTTTCTTATAAACCACCCCTTCTCCAAGAATCTGTGTTGGATACCCCTGAGCTAGTTGGTTAAGCTAAACAACAACTTGGAGAGTTGGAAGATAAAAAGCTTGCCAAATTTGGTTCTTTTTAAGGGATATCTTGTGTTTTGTGTGTTGAAGAAACATGATATCTTCACCAATTGGTCCTCGTGATCAGTTGTTGGATCTATTGTCTTGTCAAAACTTTGACTTGAGTATGGGCTATCGTCAAGTCAAATCAGAACCAACGATGTTCGTAATGTTTTCTTACTCATGGTTGATCCCTCGACCAGACACCATTACATCTTTTGGTCTGACAAATGCCATCACCGTGTTCACATAATGGTGGGAGTCCAGTGATATGGAAATTCTGATGAGTTGCTATTGAGTCCATCAGCAGCATTTTATCTCCTCCATGAATCATGTTGAACATTAAGCTAGTGTTGGAAACTTTTATAAGCATTATCTTCGTGTCCCATTCATGAAGTCTATGTTTGGATGAAAGAAGTGACTTCCTCTAATTCACGTGCACTTGGTGTAAGTTACCGTCATGAATTTGAGAAAGATTGTTTTTGCTTCCTCTGGAATCATCCCAAGTCAGTCATGCAAATGTGTGAAGTATTATGTGGTTTGGAGACTTGCAACCTTCATTCTATATGTATTCCTAGCACACCAAGCCACTGATTGATTTGCCCAAGGAAAAGGAGTCTATTGTGTTAATTCTAGATCATGCACAAGACTTCGATATCCTCGATGATGGTTCCCAGCCAGAACTCGGTAGTGTTTTGTTGTAAGACTACTACATGGTGATGCTTGTATGGGACAACGTGTTCACATGTACGTAGCAGAACCAGCTCATGTTTTGGAGCTTGCTATCGTAGTTCATCTCCCGAGAATCTCGCAACGTCATCTCGTCGATTTGTGTTGCAAACTTTCTTTTCCAGATACGTTGTTTGAATTATCCTGTTACCAACCAGATCTGAATCTCAGGCAGATATGATGGTTGGAACCGCTTCCAAGAACTATGATATAGGTTCCAGTGAGGTGGACGCACCTAGCTGGAAGCACTATTATTGTAGTATCTTGAGTCAGCAATTTGGCCACTCTTCCATGAGGAGTTGGTATGACTTAGTCCATAAGTTTTTCCTTATGGGTTCTTTGAGTTTCCGAAGTCAGACCTTTACCTGATGTTCCAGATACCGAATGGTATTGGGTCAAGCTGGTACATCAAGGAGAACATTAGAAACGGAGTGCTAAATGTCTCTCGGTCGATCATCTAGATTTTTGTTTCCTTAGCTTCGCTAAGGTAAAATCTGAGAAAGTGTTGTCCTCCTCTGCACCTGCATCCTCCATCGTTATTCATCATGGTAGTATGAGGTGTCATCAGGATCTTGGCATAGATGTTGGTAAAACCTTGAGGAATATGGAAATGCTCAAGTTCTTGAAAGAACGCTCAGTCACTAGGTTATATCCTTGGTATCAACTGGAATGTGCCTTCCATTTGCCGAGTTGTTCTATAACCGTAGTTTCCTTTCCAAACTTAGTATGCCATCCTCTCGAATTGTTTCAAACGATCAATTGTGATTTGCCTCAGGCTGGTATGAAGAGTTTCAATGATCTATGGATCAAAAGTAATTCTTTTTGCCACTTAAGGTAATAATTTTATGAGTCACCTCCCCCAAGGTGCCCCATTGTGGAATCATGGCAATCAATCTCCTCGCTACTTTGAAACCATGCACCATCCTACTCTAGCGTGGAATTGTTGCCTACCAAATTGAACCTCCGTCATCTGTTTCTTCCATCCCTCCCGATGTGTGTCTTGTGTCTCAGCTCAAGAAATGTTTCTACGTCTCATTCTGTGAGTTGATCTTGTGTTCTTTAAGATCAATGATCCATTCTTGTGAGATTGTCTTGCTCTCTTGTCGCCATGTTGGATGAAGTTCTCGAAGGAAAGGATGTCATAACCAATATGATGTAGCGCATCAACATCCTCGAGAAGGACATCTGGATCGTGAAGATCGTGTTAGCTTCGTGTCCCCTCTGTCTTCCTACCTCACGTCTTGAATCTCGGGACGAGATTCTTGTTTAGTGGGGGTCAGTTGTCACAGCCCCAGAATTTGTTTGTAATTAGTTGCCTCAGCACCCATGCATCATGTCTAAAATTTATTTGAAAGTTGAAATGGGGACTGGTAAACCCTAGCAGCAAATGAAATTCAACTAGGTTCAACTTAAATCTTTTCAATGAACCCAAAATGCCCTTTAGAAATGTTCATCATTTTTGAATTGGTCTAGCACCTCTGACAAAAATGGTGCACATTTTTATAGCTCAATTTGGATTTTAGAATGTACTCATTAAGTATTTGAATTTGGGCATTTAATTGCTATAAATAATTAAAATGCCCAAATAATTCTGGAAGTGGTTGAGGGCTGTTGGAAATATTTCCAAATGTGCCCACAAGTCATTTCAGGAATTTTGGAAATGAATTAGTATTTTTATTAATTCAAAATAGAGGAATAAAATAGAAAACAGGAACCAAAACAAAAAAAGGCAGAACCTCACCTGTAGCTTACCTAGCGCCCAGTTGGCCCAGCACTGTTGGAGGCCCAGCCCACCTGGTGACTTGCCAGTTGTCCTCAACCTCTGCCAGTAGGCAAAGGCAAAGGCGGGCATGGCGCGCGCTGAGGCCGCCACCTCCTCCCTGCCTGCCTCACGCCCCCGTGGCCTTCTAGCGACGCCCAGGAGACGTGGACGAAGCCCCGCACCGAGCCCCTCCTCCTCTGGTTCCCTCTCCCTCGCTATTCCCCACCTCACCAAACCGCGCCGCCGCCGCCGATGAGCTCCACCACGGCCACAACCACTCCCTTGCTCCCTCTCCGCGTCCCCGAGCTCCGCCACGACCCCATGGAGCAACACACCCGACGAACGCGACCAGAAGAGGCCCCAGTCGACCGGAGCATCGTCATCTTCACCTCCGATGCCCGGAGATCGACTCTATCGATTCACGTCGTCCAGAGCGTCCCCGAGGCCACTGACCGGCCCTGCTGCATCTCTGTGAGCTCCTGCTCCTTCCCCCTTCCTCATTCCCTCCTTTTCCGTGCCCTAACTGCCTCTTCCACCATGGCCGCAAGCTTCTCGCCGCTGTCCATGAGGTCGTCGTGGCTAGAGCTCACGCACGACGCGTCTGAGAACACTCTTGAGCTCAGCGTGCTCCCAAGAACCCGTGGATCCCCTCGGCTGTTCTCGTTGTGACCCATAGCACCGCGGCCATCAAACTCGTGCTTCGGCCGCCGCCAAACCTCGACGTCGGCGTAGTTCCCGGCCACACTAGCTCCAACCAGTGACACTACTAGATGCGGCGCACCCCCAGGAGTCGGGCAAGCCCAACCGCGCGTCGAACCATCGCCGGACGGCGATTTCCGCAGATCTCCGCCGCCGTTTTCGGTCACCGGCAATCTGACGTGGCTAGGTCATTAGTCGCTAACAGACCCACTAATTAACCCTAGAGGCACTGACAGCCGGGCCCCACCATCTAACTAAACATGGTTTAGTATTTGTTTACATTAAACTAACCCCGCTGGTCCCACAGGTCAGTTTGACCTGGCCACGTCACATGTTGACCCGACCCCACCTGTCAGTGACAATAAACAACACTGGGTCACTGACCAGTGGACCCCACTGGTCGGGTTTGACCAGGAGCAGCCCAGTTGACCTGCTGACACTAGGCTTACGTCATGTTGACCTCATAATCATTTTCTGGCGATTTTATATTTCAGAAATGAATTATAAAATCCAAAAAATTGTTTAAACTTCTAAAAATCATAGAAAATAAACCGTAACTCCAAATGAAATAAATTATATATGAAAAATGATCAGAAAAATCCAATCTATCCATCTGCACTGGTTTCATGCATGTTCAAGCAACCTAACCTTGTTGTTTAGCTCAAAACATGTTAATGCACTTTATAAACCCATAACTTGAGTTTGTATTTGAATCTTTGATTCAAATGAGCTCGAACCACCCTGGTTGTAGATGCATTAGCCCAACACACTCATTTTGCCATGTCATATTCATGCATCATATTGTTGCATTGCATTGATTGTGTTTTCTGTGTGTTGCCGGTAATTGTCCCCTCTCAGTAGACGTTGCTTCGACGATGTGATCGACGACACCGATGGAGAACTATATTATCTTCAGAAGTGCCAGGCAAGCAAAACCCCTTGTTCATTCCGATACAATCCCACTCTCTCGCTCCTGCTCTCTTTTACTGCATTAGGACAACAACGATTCAACTCTTACATGTTGCGGTAGTTGAACCCCTTTCCTCTGCATGACCTGTCATTGCCACACTAAATAGATGAAACCCACTAGTATGAGTAGGAATTGTTTGAGCCCTGATGTGCCTACTCATTCATGCTTGTTGTCATGCCTACTACTGCTTAGAGTTGAGCCAGGTCTGATTCATCGGGAATGAATTGGAACGTGGTGAACATGTCCTACTGTTGAGAGCTAAGTGTGTGAACACGATTTGGTAAAGGTAGCGGTGAGAGGCCATGTAGGAGTACATGGTGGCTTGTCTCATTGCAGCGGTTCTCAGGAATAGAGTTCTATGTTTGTGATCCATGAACAGTTACTACCACACATTGGGTTCCGGTAACTCAGCCCCTCTCGGCTTATTGATCAACTCGATCTCTGTCCAGGAGTTGCAACTAGTTTCTGGTGTTTGTAGGTAGTGTTAGTAGTCTACCAAGTGGCACCCGGTACAGGTGGGCTTGGGACAGACTACGCACAGTGGCACGGTGTACCAAGTGGCACCCGGATGGTGGGCTTGGGAACCCTGCACACATCGTTTGGGGCCGTGAGCGACACCCCGGTCGGATCTCCTTGCGGATGGAACCTGAATAGGCGATAAACCTAGACGAGAGACTTGTGTGGTTAGTCAGGTCGTGGCCGACTCCCTCGCCAGGCTTCCGCTTGAAGGTTGCCGAGGTACACGACGTGTGCATGGTGGTAAGTGGCGAGAGCGTGTGTGAAGAAGTACACCCCTGCAGGGTTATTATTATCTATTCGAATAGCCGGATTCCTCGGATATGGAAACTTGGACCCCTTGCATCGTTCATAGACAAGTGAAAGTGGATACTCTAAAATGCGCAAGATAAGCGTGAGTGCTATGGATGGCGTTCTCGTAGGGAGACGGGAGCGGATCCATAGTGGTGTATTGATATGGTGAATATGTGGACTCGTGTGCGCCACCTCAAAGAGTTATTTGCAGTAGTAGTTCAGGTTAGCCACTGAGTCAAAGCTGGCTTGCTGCAGTTAAACTCCACCACCCTCTTTGTTGCTACCAATGCATATGTAGTTAGTTCTGATGTTAGTCTTGTTGGGTACATTTGTACTCACGTTTGCTTAATTTATGTTTTGCAGAGAGACTTCAGTATCGCTAGTAGTTCCACGTGGACTTCGATGTTTAGCTTGATACCTCAGCTACGCTCTTGTGCCCTCAGCAGGATCTAGTAGATAGTCAGGCTTCTCAGCCTTTTTCATTTGTGGAAGTCTGTACTCAGACATGTTAAGCTTCCGCATGTGCTTTGACTTGTATGCTCTGAATGTTGGGTCATGAGACCCATGTTTGTATTATCTGGCTCTTCGGAGCCTAATGAATAAATACTTGAGTCGTAGAATTATGTTGTGATGCCATGTTGTATTTACACATATCGAGCATATTGTGTGTATGATTGAAATGCTTGGTATGTATGGGATCCGACAACCTAGTTGTTCATCCTTGGTAGCCTCTCTTATGGGGAAATGTAGTCTTGTGCTTCCATGAGCCATAGTAGTCCGCTACAGCCCGGTTCACCAGAGTCCTGCTAGCCCAGCACTACTGCTCCAGAACACTTAGACTGGCCGGCATGTGATTCACTTTGTTCCTGTGTCTGTCCCTTCGGGGAAATGTCATGCGGTGGCATCCGGAGTCCTGCTAGCCTGCTACAGCCCGGGTTCCCGGAGTCATGTTAGCCTAGTTGCTACAGCCCGGATTCACACGCTGCTGACCGACATGCTCGATGTTGATTCATGTATGCATGTCCCCGTAAGTTAGTGCCACTTTGGGTTCACGACTAGTCATGTCGGCCCGGGTTCTCTGTCATATGGATGCTAGCGACACTATCATATACGTGAGCCAAAAGGCGCAAACGGACCCGGGCCATGGTAAGGCGACACCCGTGGGGATACCGTGCGTGAGGCCGCAAAGTGATATGAGGTGTTACAGGCTAGATCGGTGTGACTTAGAATCGGGGTCCTGACATCACGTGATCCACTTGATGTATGTTTTGGTGATCAACTTGCGAGTTCCGTGACCTCGTGAACTTATGCATAGGGGTTGGCACACGTTTTCGTCTTGACTCTCCGGTAGAAACTTTGGGGCACTCTTTGAAGTACTTTGTGTTGGTTTGAATAGATGAATATGAGTACTTTGTGTTGGTTTGAATAGATGAATATGAGATTGTGTGATGCATATTGTATAATCATACCCATGGATACTTGAGGTGACATTGGAATATCTAGGTGACATTAGGGTTTTGGTTGATTTGCGTCTTAAGGTGTTATTTTACTACGAACTCTAGGGCTGTTTGTGACACTTATAGGAAAAGCCCAACGGATTGATCGGAAAGAATAACTTTGAGGTGGTTTCGTACCCTACAATAATCTCTTCGTTTGTTCTCCGCTATTAGTGACTGAAGTGACTCTTTGTTACATCTTGAGGGATAGTTATATGATCCAATTATGTTATTATTGTTGAGAGGACTTGCACTAGTGAAAGTATGAACCCTAGGCCTTGTTTCCTAGCATTGCAATACCGTTTACGCTCACTTTTGCCACTTGCTACCTTGCTGTTTTTATATTTTTAGATTACAAAAACCTTTATCTACTATCCATATTGCACTTGTATCACCATCTCTTCGTCGAACTAGTGCACCTATACAATTTACCATTGTATTGGGTGTGTTGGGGACACAAGAGACTCTTTGTTATTTGGTTGCAGGGTTGTTTGAGAGAGAGCATCTGCATCCTACGCCTCCCACGGATTGATAAACCTTAGGTCATCCACTTGAGGGAAATTTGCTATTGTCCTACAAACCTCTTCACTTGGAGGCCCAACAACGTCTACAAGAAGAAGGTTGTGTAGTAGACATCACAGGATACTACGACATGAAACTGATATGGGAACAGGAGGACAAAGAAGTTGTGGCGATGGGTGGGAATCCGACCTTTAGTGAAATCAGGGGCGAACGCGCCAAAGACTACTTGCGGGCACGTGCAAAGAGGCGTGATGATGGAACTTATTACTTTGAAAACTCACGCGACGCCAAACTGTATCAAGTGATGTTAGAGGCTTCCAAGATCCCTGGAAGGTTCTACAGGAACTCAGGGCCATGTGACATTATGTTCGTTGCTCTGGAAACAAAAGAGCCCCCTGGTCGTGCAAGGGGTATATGTGTTAATGTCCTGCATAAGAGGGCTTTCACACTCGGCAAAGAAGAGAGGCTCAGCATGAAAAAAGCAAGGAGTGAAAGGAAGCAGAATGCATTGTATGAAAGGTTGAGAGAGGAGATTTATCCGGCTGTTCGAAAGGATGTTGAGGAGTCAATGATGATGCAGAAGACTCTAACACTAATAGATAGCCAGCAGATGGGAGGGGAGGCGTGCATGGAGGATGTTGCTTATTGCGCGACAACACTGCACAAGAGTAGTTGTGCATCAGCTGACCCCAGCGACACTGATACTACAGCTGCTCGTGATGATGCTATATCTGATCTAGAATGAAAGACAGACTGAAGGGCATGCTTACACATTATGAAGGTAGATTAAAATGTGCAACAGCCTGGGTTTGCCCACCCTTCTTGGAAGATGGCCTCTTGTTGGACAATGTGCCATTAAAGTTGGGCTGTGTGAAGTGCTACATGACTGAAGTAAAGCCTGGATTCAATGAATTTTCCCTGAAGAATGTCCTATGAGACTTCCATGAGCAAAAGACCTTGGGAGAAACACTGTTACATCACATCCAGTGGCCACGAAAGGAAACAGAGTTCATCGTTGAGATCCCTGAAGCCCCGCCAAGAGCAGCCAATGTCGCCCCTCAACCAGTGACGCTCTTCTTGCCATAGCAACTCTCACGGGCTGATGCATCAACCTGTGATCAGTCGGCCCGACTTTGTGGCGTACATGCCATGTCATCCTCCGCCCCAAAGCAGGTAGTGGCAAGGCCTACAACTGCTGAAGACATACCACCGGTTAAGATGCCGGCCGCTGAAGTAGCGGGGGGAGACCCAGCTGTAGCACATGCTCAGCAGACCAACCTAGTGGAATGGACTGCTAAGCAGTCTGATGCTTCGGAACCGCCTGCTAATCAGTGTGTAGGTCCAAAACCGACTGCTCATTAGTCCGTCGGTCCTCAGTCGCGTGATCAGCATACCAATGAGTCAGCACTTTCTACTCAGCAAACCAACGCATTGGCACGGCCTCCTCACCACACCGACAAGTTGGCACCACCTGCGCAGAAACCCGACATAGCTTCAACACATGGTTAGCAGTCCGATGCCTCTGCTCCTATAGCCAAGTAGTCTGTCACAACAACACTGCCAGGTCAATGGTCCGGTATAGATAAACCGTCTGCTAAGCAGTCCGTCCAAGCTTCACCGTCTACTCGGCAGTATACCTTGCACGCAACCAGATGTTCTGCCAGAAATGCTTCAAGTACCAATAAGGAAGTGGCCAAAAAGGCTACACCCCGAGGAAGCACGGCGGGAAACTGAAGAGGA
Source organism: Triticum urartu (assembly GCF_003073215.2). NCBI lineage: Eukaryota > Viridiplantae > Streptophyta > Magnoliopsida > Poales > Poaceae > Triticum > Triticum urartu. The sequence goes on from NC_053024.1 coordinate 307,279,514, forward strand.
AAGAGAACAATTGCCTCTTACTTAAAGCACTCATCACCCAGAACCAAATTAACAGCAGCTTGTTCGAATCGGGGAGTAATATTATTTCTGACACCATGGATGGTGAAGAAGTACATTTGTTGCTCGCTAAAAGTAAAGCAGACGTACTTCAAGCACGCTATTACGTCCATGGCCAGCCATTTCTTGTTGGCGAATACTTTGTTGAGTGCAGCTCCAGTTTCGCGAGTTACATGAATATTGCATGGATCTAATGTCAGTAGGTCGTCATGGTTTGCTAGTCCACTATAACAGAGATCATTTCCGACATGATGTTGGTTCCATCGATGTGAGTTTCGAGGACTTACATCTCTTCTTCAACTTCAACATGCTCGATGCCACTCTTGTTAGATGCCTGATTTTGTAAGTACTTAACAAACTCTGATCAACTTCTCCATACAAGGCTGTAAATGATAAACAACTAACTGCATTTTATTCCTCTCAGGGTATTGAACATGCAGAGAAGAAAAAGGGAGAGTGTGTATTTCATAGATCCCGAATTAGCAAATGGCACAACAATACATGGTAAGGACCTACAGGACTGGGCTGTTGACACGGTCATCCGTCTCTTTGAAAACACATCCCATGCAGAATCATTTCTCTAGCCATATCATGAACGGTAAGTCAAGTAAACAACCATGCATACACTTATTGTCTTTCAGATTTCGACATAATTCTTAAGTTCATGGCTTTCTTAATATGTAGCAATCACCGGGTATTGGTATTCATTGTTCCAAACAAGAACAGAGTTTATTACATCGATTCACTCGGAGAGTCAACAAACGCTCAAGATCTGACGCATCTTTAGCAATTCATGGATAGGTATTGGATTCTATGATGTTGAAATTAATTTGCATTCATATTTGGTTCAATAATTGATGTTGTCAAAATTCATCATCATTTGCAGTGTGCTCGCATTATGGAAAACTAAACCAGGGAACATGTTCAAGAGGGAACTACCTCTGCAGCACGAGATCGTTTCTCCGGTAACACACCGAAATCCGTTATTTTCGGAAAATTTCCAACAGTCTGCAAATACCTTTCCTTACACTGGTCAAATGTTCAAGCTTCTAAATAAACCTCTTTCTATTTTATCCAAAGAGAAAATAATACATCTAACACCGGTTAGGTTGTTCCTAACAGGACAAATACATGACTAATTCTGTACAAAAAATTTCAGTGTCCTCAGCAAGAAGCAGGGACCAACCTTTGTGGATACTATGTTTGCAGACACATGATCTCCATCTGCAAATCCGCTGATAGTTGTGACGATCCTCGCAAATTAGTACCCGTAAGTCTATCTTAATTAATATCTTCTACTCCACTCATATGGCACATTCTGATCTTAAAAATACTGCAGCTCATCTTAAAACCGAGGACCCCTGAACTACTCCTGTCTGGTGAATTGCTGATGGTTCGGAGATTTATCAATGACTCCTTCCTGGATCACTACATCAATCCCACTGGTGACAATGAAGATTTCAGTATGCCTTCTCCTGAAACATTGAGTAAGAGTTAGCCGCTGAACATATAAGCATGGATCCATTGTTTTCCATCTGATGAGATCTTTGTATTTCGTACACTATGATTAATTATGTAATGCATATATGTGTGGACAAATCATTGGAATTTAGTTACCATATGTTCAATTGCAATTGTTGCGAAATCTGATCGATGTTCTTCCTGTGGACACTATTTGTTCAATTGAATATTGTGTCGAATTTCCTTTTTGCGTCCGATTCAAAATGTGATATTTTCATTTATTTGTTCAATTGAATATTGTAGCAAATTTTCTTTTTGCATGCTGATTCAAAATGGGATATTTTTGTTTTAACCTGAAAATTGCTCCGCACACGGTTCAACTAAATGAGTGTGTGCAATCCACATCGGAAAGCATATGTCAATGGTAGCGAAACCGTCAATGATACACAGCAGATCACAAATGATTTGCAGCGCTACTACGTGTGCGTAGGGTCTCCGAAACCGTTTGTGATATCGCGTTATCGCAGACGGGAACTCGGAGTAAACTGTGCCCAATGTAAAATACAATACCAGTCGTAATTTCTTCAGGAAACATGTGGGATCCCAAACGAAAAGCACACGTCACTCTTGCGGCAACCGTCGTTGATACCCAACAAATCACAAACAGTCTGCGACACTTGTATGTGTGCGAAGTGGCTCCTAAACCGTTTGTCATAGAACATTATCACAGACGGTAATTGTTGGGAAATGTGTGCGATAGAGTCTTGCATGGCAGATGGGTTACACAGAAAACTCGTGTGCGATGGGGCACAAATCGCACACAGTTCATATGTTGGCCCGTGTGCCTTACATACTGTTTCCCAAACGGTTCATTACGACAGACCATATGGTTTCACTTCATCATTAGAAACGTTTAATCACCGATACCACATGTGCGAAAAAAATTAGTGTGTGCTGCATCGCACATGATTACATTTTAGAAGGCCTCTCGTCACTGCTCCATATTCCCGACGATTTCTAGGTCATGTGGGAAGGACACCCTATCGCCCACACTCACTTGGCGATGGTCCCAAATGCCATCGCGGAAAGGGGTTAAAAACCGTTTGTATAGCACTGACGCGCACCTGCATGTCTGTACATGCTAGGATCGTCAAGTTTAACTTGAGTATTCCGCATGTGCAAAACTGTCTTGCACCCATTGTATGTGAACGTAGAGCTTATCACACTCGATCATCACGTGGTGTCTCAGCACGACGAACTATCGCGATGGTGCATACTTAGGGAGAACACTTATACCTTGAAATTTTAGTAAGGGATCATCTTATAATACTACTGTCGTACTAAGAAAAATAAGATGTATAAAAGATAAACATCACATGCAATGAAAATATGTGACATGATATGGCCATCAACATCTTGTGCCTTTCATCTCCATATACAAAGCACCGTCATGATCTCCATCATCACTGGCTTGAGACCTTGATCTCTGAGGGAGTCCTGGATTAGGGGGTCTCCGGACAGCCAGACTATATCCTTTGGTCGGACTGTTGGACTATGAAGATACAAGATTTAAGACTTTGTCCCGTGTCCGGATGGGACTCTACTTGGCGTGGAAGGCAAGCTAGGAAATACGGATATGTATATCTCCTCCCTTGTAACCGACCTTGTGTAACCCTAGCCCCCCTTCGGTGTCTATATAAACCGGAGGGGTTAGTCCGTAGGACAATATACAATCATACCATAGGCTAGCTTCTAGGGTTTAGCCTCTACGATCTCGTGGTAGATCAACTACTGTAATACTCATATCATCAAGAACAATCAAGCAGGACGTAGGGTATTGCCTCCATCAAGAGGGCCCGAACCTGGGTAAAACATCGTGTCCCCTGCTTCCTGTTACCATCCGCCTTAGACGCACAGTTCGGGACCCCCTACCCGAGATCCGCCGGTTTTGACACCGACATTGGTGCTTTCATTGTGAGTTCCACTGTGCCGTCATCATAAGCGGGGATGGCTCGTCTCATTGTCAAGGACAACATCACTTCTAGGGGAGCCCTGGCTATAGGCCAAACTCTCCAACTAGGCAGCTTCGTCATGACCGCCCGCTCGGCCGTTGCGCCGACGATGACTTCTCGGGTCATTGAAAATAGCCTCCACATCGGCACAAAATTTGCCGAGCAGATGGATCCAATGGAGCTCTCCTCTTTGAACGAGCTCTTGGATCGCATCGCCGCTCTGGGAGTCGCTATGGACTACGATCGGATCGGGCTTAAACCCGACCAAAGGGATATTAACTCTCCGCCGGTCACCCATCAAATAGCGGTGGTGGAGGAGCAACGCGGCGGTTCTCCCTCTATCCTGAGGACGAACTATGTCCGGATTCCCGAGCTCTCCGAGCCGGATACCCGCTCACGGGAGGACATCGCCCTAATCCTGAACCTAGAATCAGGTCGCATACTGAACACGCGGAGCAACATCCCAGGGCCCAAGCTTCCAAGATCGGAAACTCCCCTGCCCCGGGATCTCAGATTGGGTCTAGGTCCGGACTTAAATCTACCCACCCACCCAGATACAAACGATCTTTTCCACATTAGGCAAGCACCCAAAGAGACAGTACATCACTATTGGGCCAGATTCCTCCTTGTAATGAACAAGGTCAAGGACTGTCGCGAGGAAGACGCAATTTCGTTCTTTTGCAACAATTGCACGGACTGTTGGGTAACGTAGCAGAAATTCAAAATTTTCCTACGTGTCACCAAGATCTATCTATGGAGTCATCTAGCAACGAGGGAGGAGTGGATCTACATACCCTTGTAGATCGCGCGCGGAAGCGTTCAAGAGAACGGGGTTGATGGAGTCGTACTCGTCGTGATCCAAATCACCGATGATACTAGCGCCGAACGGACGACACCTCCGCGTTGAACACACGTACGGAGCAGCAACGTCCCCTCCTTCTTGATCCAGCAAGGGGGAAGGAGAGGTTGATGGAGATCCAGCAGCACGACGGCATGGTGGTGGAAGTAGCGGGATTCCAACAGGGCTTCGCCAAGCGCTGCGGGAAGAGGAAGATGTGTCACGGGAGGGAGAGGGAGGCGCCAGGGCTTAGATTGAGCTGCCCTCCCTTTCCCCCACTATATATAGGGCCAAGGGAGAGGGGGGCGCAGCCCTGGCCCTTCCTCCAAGGAAGGGTGCAGCCAAGGGAGGAGTCCCTCCTCCCCAAGGCACCTCGGAGGTGCCTTCCCCCTTTAGGACTCTTCCTTTCCCTCTTCTCTTAGCGCATGGGCCTCTTGGGGCTGGTGTCCATGGTTAGGAAACCGTAACCATCTATTGATCAACGAGCTAGTCAACTAGAGGCTTACTAGGGACATGGTGTTGTCTATGTATCCACACATGTATCTGAGTTTCCTATCAATACAATTATAGCATGGATAATAAACGATTATCATGAACAAGGAAATATAATAATAACCAATTAGTATTGCCTCTAGGGCATATTTCCAACACGGACAAGGGGATCCTCAACGCCATAAGTCACCGTGACATAGCACACTTCGCTGACTTGGCGGCCATAGTACGGAAGTACTGTGCAATGGAAAGCGCCTGGAAAACCCAAACACAATTTTGGGACAATCCGGCTCTAACAAACCCCCAGTCCGAACTAAAAGGGTGCACTCTCATAAGTCGCCCGACTCAATTACAAAGAAGCAAAAACCCACTACAGGGCATGGAACTGTATTGGAGGGATGGCTTAACGGGCCCTGCAAAATTCATAGTACAGCGGATACCATATCAACACATAGCCTTCGAGCATGTTGGGTACTCCGGCAGGTGGCCAAGAGCGGTGAGAATCTCCTCATCCAAAACACCCCAGAACACCCTCCCAAGGATAACAATACAATATTAACAGTCTTCGAGACCTTCGCCTCAAATAATAGGCGTAAGCGAGCACTCCGCAGCCTCGCCGAAGTCTGCCACGTTGCAGCAATAAATCCATGGAGCGACACGGCCATAACTTTCAATGCCAGTGACGAACCTAAATTCTGAACAGCCTGAGCACCAGCCGCTTTGGTCCTTAGTCCAATTGTGGACAGCTTTCGGCTCACTAAAGTGCTCATGGACGGCGGCAGCGGATTAAACCTCATTTATGAGGAGACTCTTCAAAAAATGGAAATAGACAACAAGTATTGAGCAAAGCACCACGACCTTGCAAGGAATCATCCCCAGTCGGGAGGCACGTTGCGCTGGGAAAATCACACTAGATGTGGTATTCGACACTCCGGATAATTACAGGTCGGAAGAAATCACATTCCAAGTGGCCCCGTTTAGCAGCGGATACCACGCCCTTCTAGGGCGGGAGGCATTCATGATTTTTCAAGCCAAACCCCATTACGGGTACATGAAGCTCACAATGCCTGGACCCAATGGAATCATCACTCTAGCTAGTGATCCGGACATAGCACTCCGCGCCGAGAACAAAACAGCCGCACTAGCCCTCGAGGCATTATCCGAAGCCCTTGTGGCGGAGGAATTAACCGTGCTGCGCTCCACAGTGGACAGGGACGACGTGATACTAGACAAAAGATCCAAGTCCACCTCCTTTAAACCAGCGGATGAAATAGTCAAATTCTAAGTCCATCCAACGGACCCCACAAAAACAGCATCCATTGGGGCACAGCTAAACCCCGCCGTAGACGCCGCACTACGGGAGTTCCTGCGCGCGAATTGGGACATATTCGCCTGGCATCCTTCAGACATGCCAGGAATCCTACACAGGCTGGCCGACCATAGCCTTAACATTCTAAAAGGATTCAGGCCGGTCAAGCAGACTCTTCGGCGTTTCTCCGAACCTAAGCGACAAGCCATGGGAGAGGAGCTAGCCAAATTACTGGAGGCCGGATTCATTAGAGAAATAAAGCATCCGGATTGGCTAGCAAACCTGGTGATGGTGCCAAAGAAGGACAAATCCTGGCGCCTATGCGTCGACTTCAAGGACCTTAATAAGGCTTGCCCAAAGGATCCCTTCCCCCTCCCTCGCATCGATCAAATTATCGACGCTACCGCAGGACACGACTCATTGTGCTTCCTCGACGCATACTCCGGCTACCACCAAATTAAGATGGCGGAGTCCGACCAAGCCGCAACGGCATTCATCACTCCATACGGCCCCTTCTATTTTAACACAATGCCCTTCGGGCTCAAAAACGCTGGCGCAACGTATCGGTGCATGATTCAGACGTGTCTGGAAAAACGGATCGGGAAAACAGTGGAGGCATACGTTGACGATGTGGTCGTTAAAACCAGACACATCGACTCCTTAATAGACGACTTGAGGCTCACGTTCGACAATCTCCGAACATACGACATTAAGCTCAATCCGGAAAAATGTGTTTTCGGCGTACCCGCCGGAAAGCTCCGGGGCTTTATAGTCTCCAGCAGAGGAATTGAAGCAAATCCGGGCCCTGTCGCAGTTGGCTATCCCAACTGACCTCAAGCAAATCCAGAAGTTAACTGGATGTGGCGGCTTTAAGCCGCTTTATCTCCCGACTAGGAGAAAAGGCACTCCCCCTTTATCGCCTTCTTCAGCGCACCGAACACTTCGAGTGGACGGACGCAGCCACGGCCGGACTAGAGGAAATAAATGCCATCCTGGCCACCAACCCAATCTTGGCCACGCCAGATGCTGGCGAACCAATGCTATTATATATAGCGGCAACTCACCAAGTTGTAAGCGCAGTGCTCGTCGTCAAACGTGAGATGGACGGACATAAATTCCCACTTCAAAAGCTGGTATATTATGTATCCACCGTCCTTACTCCATGCAAATCACGGTACCCACATTATCAAAAGATAGCATACACAGTATTCATGGCATCCCGGAAATTACGACACTACTTTCAAGAGTGTTCAATTACGGTGGCCTCCGAAGTACCACTCAACGACATAATAAACAACCGCGATGCCATGGGCCGGATCGCCAAATGGGCTATCGAGCTCCTCCCGTTTGACATAACATATAAACCACGGCGAGCCATTAAGTCGTAGGTACTGGACGATTTCATAGCCGAATGGACAGAAGCCGAACTCCCTAAAGAGTATGGCGCATACTCCAATTGGATCATGCACTTCGACGGCTCTAAGATGCTAGCTAGTCTGGGGGCTGGCGTCGTCCTGACGTCCCCCACCGGAGATACAGTGCAATATGTACTCCAAATATTATATACAGACTCCAATAACACAGCCGAATACGAGGCCCTATTACACGGTCTCTGGATGGCAGTCTCCATGGGCATTCAATGCCTAGAGGTGCGTGGGGACTCAAACCTCGCAATATCCCAAATAAATGGAGACTTCGATGCCAAGGATCTGAAAATGGTGGCATATCACAACGCCGTCCTCAAAATGTCAGCTTGGTTCGAGGGGCTTGAATTCCACCACATGGCTCGGGAAAACAACCAGGCGGTGGACATCCGCGCCTGTATCGGCACTAAACGCGACCCTGTCCCGCCGAACATCTTCCTGGAAAAACTGTTCAAACCATCCGTGGTATGGGAAGGGGACACCAGCAACAATAGTCCAGACCCAGCCACAACCCCAGATACCGAACATTCTGACACAATAGGAGGCTCTGCCATCGAAATAACACCTTCAGCCCATGTAATAATGGATGTCATCGCCCCGTGGACAGAACCATTCCTGGCCTACCTAACCAGGCAGGAACTACCCGAGGACCAAAATGAGGCATGCTGCATAGTGCGGCGATCTAAAGCCTACAAGGTCCACGAGGGAGAGCTTTATAAGAAAAGCACTACCGGAGTCCTTCAAAGGTGCATCTCCGAAGAGGAAGGGTGGAAGCTTTTGGCAGAAATCCATGCCGGACTCGGCGGCCATCACGCCGCAGCCCGGGCCCTTGTAAGCAAGGCCTTCCATATAGGTTTCTATTGGACGATGCCCCGGGCAGATGCGCAGCATCTGGTCCAGCATTGCGTCGGTTGCCAGCTATTTGCAAATCAAAGCCATATGCCGCCTACCACTCTCCAAACAATCCCCATTACTTGGCCCTTTGCGGTCTGGGGGCTTGATATGGTCGGACCCCTTAAAGGGGGAACCCATAAGAAAAAATACTTACTAGTCATGGTGGATAAATTCACCAAATGGATAGAAGCCAAACCTGTCAAAACGGCTGAATCTGGACTAGTGATAGACTTCATATCCGGGGTCGTACACCGTTATGGCGTCCCCCACCGCATCATCACTGACAACGGCACAAACTTTACAGCCGACGAGGTGAAACTTTGGTGCAGCAACATGGGCATCAAGCTCGATTATGCTTCTGTCTATCACCCGCAAACTAACGGTCAAGTCGAGCGAGCGAATGGTCTTATCATGAGCGGCATTAAACCCAGATTAGTGTGGTCATTAAAGGAGTCAAACACGCACTGGGTAGAGGAGCTCGACTCCATACTATGGGGGCTGCGGACCATGCCGAATCGCACTATCGGATACACACCATTCTTTATGGTGTACGGCGCAGAGGCGGTTCTGCCTTGCGACATAATTCATGACTCACCTCGAGTGCGCATGTACAAATAAAAAGAGGCCGAGCTCGATCGGCAGGACAGTTTGGACGCCCCGGAGGAGGAGCGCGACGTGGCAAAGGCCCGTTCCGCATTCTATCAGCAACAGGCTCGAAGGTATCAAAGCATAGAAGTACAGGCCAAAACCTATAACGTTGGCGAACTAGTTCTACGCCTGCCGGAGAAGAAAAAGAACAAGCTCAAGCCCAAATGGGAGGGTCCCTTCATTATTGACCAGGATCTGACCGGTGGAGCGTACCGTCTGTGGGATGCATCGGATAATCGACTCGAGCCAAACCCATGGAATGCAGCCAGACTCCGAAGATTCTACGCCTAGCGCCGGACTCTATGTTAGTCTCCTCACCTCCGTCAATTCTTTGCATATATGTCTTTTCTCTCTTTCCCCCTTTTTACTCTCTTCAAGGCCCTTAAAGGCTATACTTGTGTCCTGGTTACACAATCTTGACGCGCTAACCGCACTCACCCGGGGGCTTCTTATACAGAAGCTTAATCTAACTATTTTCCTGGGATTTACGTCCCATACATGTGTTATTCTTCCGCATGTACCTTTTTCGCCATTATATGCATCGATATGACTTAAGTTTTGGCCAAGCTGGGTTGCCTAGCTCTTGTATTTATGCCCTACGTTCCCGTTAATTCGGCTAGGGCATAAGGGGAGCACCTCTGCGATTGTTACTGCCGGGTCAGCCGGATATGTACCTCAGACTGGGTGAAGCCAAAAACTAGCGTTCTTAAGGGAATATTCGATCGGTGAATAAAAGATGACTTTTATCTAATTTGAAACATGCCCCAGATGATTATATCATGTGTCTCTTTTCGCAATTCGGACATGCACATTAGGGCATGCATACCCAGGGAAAGGAACCCTTAACGGAACTACTCTCCCTGGAAGATGTTTCTTACTACCCATGTAATATAACATAACTAGTTGGGTACTTGTCTATTCAAGCACTTATGACCCTACGCCCAGTCTCCATGCATACCCCGGTTTTTACCGAGCGGGTATTCGGATACACTCCGGACTATCGGGTCCAGAGGTTGAAGCGAAAAGGTCCGCCATTACAAATGATTTACAATCCGGCTAGGGACATTACATATGTCAATTGAATTACACAATCGCTAAGACTGATTGAATTCTTCTTCTATACCATCCAACAGGCTGTCTAGCCTACAATCTTGTTGGGAATACCTTGCGGCTAATTCTACTTGATCATACACTAAACTGACAGGGATCTCTTTCCCATCAGGCCCCACAGGTCCGACCTCGGTCATGTGGTTCGGGTCCGCTTTGGTATAGCGCGTCTTCACCATAGCCCAGGCTTCCCTTGCACCTTGTCGGCAGGCGGATATCTTCCATAATCGGAAGTGCCGCCGTGCTCCCTTGAGCTTCTCTATAAGCTCCCCTGTGCCTCCGGGCGGGGACGTGGATGGCCACAAGGCTTGGGTAATACCCTGCATCACCTGTGGAACTTGTTCATGCAGTTGTGAGAGCTCTGGTAGAAGATCACCCGAAGACCCAGGCATCTCCTCTGCGGGACGACCCATCAGCATACCTGTAGACATAACTCTGTTAGCCGGCTTCTTCGCCGAACTCCTTTAAAAGTTCGTTCAAGCACTTACTAAAAATACCGCGCCAAAGCCGTTTATTCTCCTTCACGGAGTCCGCAAGCTGGGCTCGGACATCTTTCAGTTCCATGCCCAGCCGGATATTGGCGTCTTGGAGATCATTTTTCTCCTGCCTGACTCGCGTAAGCACACGCTCGCCAGCATTTCGATGTCGATCATCACGTGCCGCATCCACCGCCACGGCCTCTGGATTCACTGAGGGGCCACCTACAACATCTATTGTTAGATTTGCATACATGTCGCATACTACCTGGTACCCGTATTCTTTGCAATGGAAACAAGTGTTACCAGAGGGATCCTTCTCGGACTCCTTCAACGCGGCAACAGCGGCCCCTAGCTGGGCCTTGCACTCTTCCAGCTCCTGAGACAATTGGGAATTCTTCTCCGTAAGAACCTCCTCAAATAAATGATCCTTAAATCAGTTGTGTCAACTGTTTCAAGTCTCAGGGGCTACTAATACATATAATCGTCAGATTTACTTACCCGTATATCCCTCACATACTGATCCGTGGCTCTGGCTAGGCCATTTTGAGCAACACGGATGTACGCGTCTCTGGAATTGAAGGCATCAAATGCCTCTGGTGAGAAATAAGCGTCACGGAGTACGGCCCGGCGACGCTTGTGATTCATGGCGCTCTCCACTTTGGAATTTGTAGCGGATAGTCTGTCTGCATCCTCTGTAGGAGGAACATCCATCATCTGCCTCGCGTTAGCTTCCGCCTCTATGTTCGGCCCTGGAGCCTGACTGGTCGAGGCGTGATGGGCAGCCCCTCCGTATATAGTCCAGCGGGCATTTTTTCTAGGAAACACGGATGTCATTATATTTTAAGCAAGATGACAACCACGGAATGAGGTTTTGTGTTATACCTCAGTGCTGGCGTCTCCGTCCTGACCGCCTTCCTTTTTTGCCTACCCGGCTTCGACGCCTCTTGTTGGCGAGTTGCTACAGGTTCGGCACGGTGTCTCGAAGGCCTTCCCTGTAAGACACCATACGTGTATGGTAGGTGAAGTGCATAAAAGGGAATCCTTTTTTGGGAGTCGGGACTTTGGTTTTTCTTACGTGCGACGCAGGAAGTAATCCCGAATACTCGGCCGTTATGGCCACCATGGCGTCGTCACAGCTCAATTGATAGAATTGCCTGTCTACCAGCTCCACGAATATGTTCGGATCCTCTTCAAGTCCGGGATCGAGGGCCCGGCCAGGGTCCTCTGGTTGTGGAGCTAGGCTGTTGACCTCCCTTATCGATTTTCGCAGTTCCTGCCGTGAAATGACAAGGTGAGCACCTACGACGAAGAATGCGGGAAGGTTGAGAGTAAAAAGGGTACAACTCACCCAGCTTGGAGGGTTGTACATGGAGAATCCGTCCCGTGGTTTAATGTGGATGAACTCCTCTTCCTCTCCCTTGAATAACTCAGACAAAACTTTTGCTAAAGCAGCAGGTGAGTCCGGTCCCTTGCGCCCGCAACGAGTGGCATCGTCTTCCCCGTTAAAACACCACAGGGGGTGCCCTCGATATTGAAGTGGTTGCACCCCCCGCATTATGCATATTGACATAACCTCGATTATTGTCGGCCCTGATTGAGCCAGCGCTTTTATCTGATTCATCAGATAAAGGACTTCTCTGTTATCTTCCCCCTGGGGGCTCCGTGGGCGCCAACTTTGACGTTCCTCAGAGGAGCATTGTCGAACTCAGGAAGACCCCACCGAACAGGGTCTGGAAGAGGGACGTCCTCCATGTAAAACCACTCCGAAGGCCAATCTTTGGACATCTTCTTTGGAGTACCGGACGGGTATCCGGTCTCGGCGATGCGCCATATTTCGGCTCCGCCCACTTGATAAAGTGACCCCTTCTGTGTGTGGGGCACAAGGCAGAATAGCCTTTTCCATAGCTCGAAATGAGCCTCGCAGCCCAAAAACAACTCGCAAATGGCAACATAGCCGACGATGTGTAATATGGAAGTGGGGGTGAAATTATGCAACTGGAGGCCGTAAAACTCCAGGAGTCCGTGGAGGAACAGATGAATTGGAAATCCGAGCCCCCTTAATAAGTAAGGGACAAGGCATACCCGCTCCCCCTTGGAGGAATTGGGGAAGCTCTCTGCTTGCTCCTCGCCATTATAAGTGGCGAGCCTGGCTTGGACAAGGACCATATACGTCGGAGGGAGAAATCCCTGGGTCTGCAACTCTACTAATCGGCCGTGCGGGATGGAACACTTCTCCCAATCGCCGGGCTTCGGGCTACGGGAGCGAGAGGAGGAGCTGCGGTGGCTGGCCATGATGGAATGGATTTTTCCGAGCGTGCTCCGATGGATTCTCGCTGTGGGAAGATGGTGTGGATTGGATCTAAGAATCCCCATCCCTTTAATAGACGATTTATTTACTTGGCTAGGGGGGCGAATGTGAAAACGCCCTGGCTCCTCGCATTCGCTCGACACGTGGAAGATAGCCCTTATTGGGCGCAGAAGCCAAGAAGTCCAACATTTATGGGAGTCGGACACTACTTAATAGATATTCAAGATTTGGAGAAGAACCCGCCTTGCAATGCCGAAGACGATACTGCGTGCCGGACTCAACGTCATTGAAGCCTGGTTCGGGGGCTACTGAGGGAGTCCTGGATTAGGGGGTCTCTGGGCAGCCGGACTATATCCTTTGGCCGGACTGTTGGACTATGAAGATACAAGATTGAAGAATTCGTCCCATGTTCGGATGGGACTCTACTTGGCGTGGAAGGCAAGCTGGGCAATACGGATATGTATATCTCCTCCCTTGTAACCGACCTTGTGTAACCCTAGCCCCCCTTCGGTGTCTATATAAACCGGAGGGGTTAGTCCGTAGGACAATATACAATCATACCATAGGCTAGCTTCTAGGGTTTAGCCTCTACGATCTCGTGGTAGATCAACTCTTGTAATACTCATATCATCAAGAACAATCAAGCAGGACGTAGGGTATTACCTCCATCAAGAGGGCCCGAACCTGGGTAAAACATCGTGTCCCCTGCTTCCTGTTACCATCCGCCTTAGACGCATAGTTCGGGACCCCCTACCCGAGATCCGCCAGTTTTGACACCAACAATATCCATCCTAGTGTCATTGTCATCTCGCCAACTATTTCTTCTACAACTATTGCTAATGCATAGTGATAAAGTAAAGCAATTACATGGCGTTTGCATTTCATACAATAAAGCGACGACCATAAGGCTCCTGCCAGTTGCCGATAATTTTTACAAAACATGATCATCTCATACAATAACGTATATAACATCATGTCTTGACCATATCACATCACAAGATGCCCTGCAAAAAAAAGTTAGACGTCATCTACTTTGTTGTTGCAAGTTTTACCATCGCTCGTCCCCGACCGCCACTCATAAGGAAGACAATCAAAAAATATCTCATGCTCCAACTTCGTTACATAACGGTTCACCATACGTGCATGGTACGTGACTCACAAAATTTAACACAAGTATTTCTCAAATTCACAACTACTTACTAGCATGACTCTAATATCACCATCTTCATATCTCAAAACAATCATAAGGAATCAAACTTCTCATAGTATTCAATGCACTTTATATAAAAGTTTTTATTATATCCCTCTTGGATGCCTATCATATTAGGACTAATTTTATAACCAAAGAAAATTACCATGTTGTTTTCAAAGACTCTCAAAAAAAATGTAAGTGAGGTATGAGAGTTCATCAATTTCTATAAAATAAAAACCACCGCCGTCCTCTAAAAAAGATATAGGTGAAGCATTAGAGCAAAATTGCCTAACTCAAAAGATATAAGTGAAGCACATAGAGTATTCTAATAAATCACGATTCATGCGTGTCTCTCTCAAAAGGTGTGAATAGCAAGTATGATTGTGGTAAACTAAAAAGCAAAGACTGAAATCATACACGACGCTCCAAGCAAAACACATATCATGCGGTGAATAAAAATATAGCCTCAAGTAAAGTTACCGATAGACGAAGACGAAAGAGGGGATGCCTTCCCGGGGCATCCCCAAGCTTAGGCTCTTGGCATCCTTGAATATTACCTTGGGGTGCCTCGGGCATCCCCAAGCTTAGGCTCTTGCCACTCCTTATTCCATAGTCCATCAAATCCTTACCCAAAACTTGAAAACTTCACAACACAAAACTTCAACAGAAAATCTCATAAGCTATGTTAGTATAAGAAAATAAATCACCACTTTTTGTACTATTGTTAACTCATTCTTTATTTATATTGGTGTAATATCTACCGTATTCCAACTTTTCCATGGTTCATACCCCCGATACTAGCCATAGATTCATCAAAATAAGCAAGCAACACGCGAAAAACAGAATCTGTCAAAAACAGAACAGTCTGTAGAAATCTGGAGATTTGGAATACTTCTGTAACTCCAAAAATTCTGAGAAATTCGGAAGTCCTAGGCAATTTGTCTATTAATATTCTGCAAAAATAATCTGTATTTTATCGCGCTTCTGCTAAAAATGAAAACTAATCTCCTGGGTGCAAAAGTTTCTGTTTTTCAGCAAGATCAAGTCAACTATTACCGTAAGTTATCCCAAAGGTCTTGCTGGGCACAAACACTAATTAAAACACAAAACCACAACTAACCAGAGGATATATGAAATATTTAATGCAAAACGGGAAGTAAATATATTGGGTTGTCTCCCAACAAGCGCTTTTCTTTAAAGCCTTTTAGCTAGGCATGGATAATTTCGATGATGCTCACATAAAAGACAAGAATTAAAGCACAAAGAGAGCATCATAAAACTCGTGACAAACACATCTAAGTCTAACATACTTCCTATGCATAGGCATTTTATAAGCAAACAAATTTTCAAGACAAGCAAAAACTAGCATATGCAAGGAAGAAGAAAGAAACAATAGCAATCTCAACATAACGAGAGGTAAATTAGTAACATGAAAATTTCTACAACCATATTTTCCTATATCATAATAATTACATTTAGGATCATAATCAAATTCAACAAGATAGCTATCACATAAAATTTTCTCTTCATGATCCACATGCATGCAAAGTGGACACTCTTCCAAAATAGTGGGATATCATAATCTAAAGTCATGACCTCTCTGAACCCACTTTTATCAAAAACTTCATAAGATTGAACATTATCCAAATATGTGGGATCTGAAGTTGACACTCTTCCAAACCCACTTTCAGTATTATTGCAAACATTATTGTCAATCTCATATTCATCATGGGGCTTAAATAAATTTTCAAGATCATAACAAGAATCACCCCAATCATGATCATTGCAACAAGTAGTAGACATAGCAAAATTAGCATCCCCAAGCTTAGGATTTTGCATATCATTAACATAATTGACACTAAAAGAATTTATAATAAAATCATTGCAATCATGCCTTTTATTCGAAGATCTATCGTGAATCACTTCATAAAGTACTTCATCACAATTTTCAGATTCACGGATTTCAAGCAAAACTTCATAAAGATAATCTGGTGCACTCAACTCACTAGCAATTGGTTCAACATAATTGGATCTCTTAAAAAGATTAGCAAGTGGATGAGGATCCATAATATTTGGTTCTGATTTGCAATAAACACACAATTATACCAAACAAACGAGCAAACAAACCAAGTAAGACATAAGGGCCAATGAAAAGACGAACGAAAGAAGGGCGACGAAAAAGGCAAATCTTTTCGAAAATTGTTTTAGAAGTGGGGGAGAAGAAAACGAGAGGCGAATGGCGAATAATGTAATGCGAGGGATGAGAGTTTATGATGGGTACTTGGTATGTCTCGTCTTAGCGTAGATATCCCCAGCAACGGGGCTAGAAATTGGCAAGTTGACGGGAGACAAATCTTGATTTGACTTGGCGTAAATCTCCCCGGCAATGGCGCCAGAAATTCTTCCTGCTACCTCTTGAGCTTGCGTTGGTTTTTTCCATGAAGAGGAAAGGGTGATGTAGCAAAGTAGAGTAAGTATTTCCCTCAATTTTGAGAACCAATGTATCAATCCACTAGGAGGCAACGCAACAAGCCACCGAATACCTGCACAAACAAACACCAACTTGCACCCAACGCGACAAAGGGGTTGTCAATCCCTTCGCGGTTATTTGAAAAGTGAGATCTGATATAGGTGGATAAATCGTAAAGTAATATTTTTGGTATTTTTGGTTTATGGAACGGAAAGTAAAAGATTGCAAAGAAAGTAAATAGGAAACTAAAATTGTAGATCGGAAACTTATATGATGGAAAATAGACCCGGGGGCCATAGGTTTCACTAGAGGCTTCTCTCAAGATAGAAAATATTACGGTGGGTGAACAAATTACTGCCGAGCAATTGATAGAAAAGTGCAGGCAATGATCATGAATATAGGCATCACGTCTGTATCAAGTAGACCGAAACGATTCTGCATCTACTACTGTTACTCCACACATCGACCAACTCCTGCCTGCATCTAGAGTATTAAGTTCATATGAACAGAGTAACACACTAAGTAAGATGACATGATGTAGTGGAATTAACCCAAGCAATATGATGAAAACCCCATCTTGTTATCCTCGATGGCAACAATACGATATGTGCCTTGCTGCCCCTACTGTCACTGGGAAAGGACACCACAATTGAACCCAAAGCTAAGCACTTCTCCCATTGCAAGGAAAACCAATCTAGTAGGCCAAACCAAATAGATAGTTCGAATAGACTTGCAAAGATATCAAATCATGCATATAAGAATTCAGAGGAGATTCAAATAATAGTCATAGATAAGCTGGTCATAAATCCACAATTCATCGGATATCGGCAAACACACCGCAAAAAAGTATTACATCGAATAGATCTCCAAGAATATCGAGGAGAACATGGTATTGAGAATCAAAGAGAAAGAGGAGAAGCCATCTAGCTACTAGCTATGGACCCGTAGGTCTGTGGTAAACTACTCACGCTTCATCGGAGAGGCAATGGTGTTCATGTAGAAGCCCTCCATGATCGAATCCCCCTCTGGCAGGATGTCGGAAAAGTCCCCTAGATGGGATCCCACCGGTACAGAAGGTTGCGGCGGTGGAAAAGTGGTTTCGTGGCTCCCCTGGAAGGTTTTGGGGTATTTGAGACTATATAGGTGGAAGAAATAGGTCAGTGGAGTCACGAGGGGCCAAGAAGGGTGGATGCGCTCCCCACCCCCCTGGGCGCGCCCTCTGTCCTTGTGGATGCCTCGTGACTTAACTGACGTGTACTCCAAGTCCTCTGGATGTCTTCTAGTCCAAGAAAAATCATCGCGGAAGTTTCATTCCGTTTGGACTCCGTTTGGTATTCTTTTTCTGCGAAACTCTAAAACAAGGAAAAAATAGGAACTGACACTCGGCTCTAGGTTAGTCCCAAAAATCATATAAAATAGCATATCAATTCATATAAAACATCCAAAATAGATAATATAATAACATGGAACAATCAAAAATTATAGATACGTTGGATACGTATCAGTCATGTAAGGTTGGTCCGGGCCGCTTCATCCAACAATGCCGCCGAATCAAAATAAGACATTGGTGGTAAGCAGTATGATGATCACCGCCCACAACTATTTGTGTTCTACTCGTGCATATCTCTACGCATAGACCTGGCTCAGATGCCACTGTTGGGGAACGTAGCATGCAATTTCAAAAAAAAAAATCCTACACTCACGCAAGATCTATCTATGAGATGCATAGCAACGAGAGGGGGAGAGTGTGTCCACGTACCCTCGTAGAATGAAAGTGGAAGCATTTGACAATGCGGTTGATGTAGTCAAACTTCTTCTTGTTCCGACCGATCAAGGACCGAACGTACGGCACCTCCGAGTTCTACACACGTTTAGCTCGATGATGTCCCTAGAACTCTTGATCCAGCAAAGTGTCGAGGGAGTGTTCCTTCAGCTCGACGGCATGGTGACGGTGATGGTGAAGTGATGTCTACTACACAACCTTCTTCTTGTAGACGTTTGTTGGGCCTCCAAGTGTAGAGGTTTGTAGGACAGTAGAAAATTTCCCTCAAGTGGATGACCTAAGGTTTATCAATCCGTGGGAGGCGTAGGATGAAGATGGTCTCTCTCAAGCAACCCTGCAACCAAATAACAAAGAGTCTCTTGTGTCCCCAACACACCCAATACAATGGTAAATTGTATAGGTGCACTAGTTCGGTGAAGAGATGGTGATACAAGTGCAATATGGATGGTACATATGGGTATTTTTAATCTGAAAGTATAAAAACAGCAAGGTAACTAATGATAAAAGTGAGCGTAAACGGTATTGCAATGCTAGGAAACAAGGCCTAAGGTTCATACTTTCACTAGTGCAAGTTCTCTCAACAATAATAACATAACTGGATCATATAACTATCCCTCAACATGCAACAAAGAGTCACTCCAAAGTCACTAATAGTGGAGAACAAACGAAGAGATTATTGTAGGGTATGAATCCACCTCAAAGTTATCCTTTCTGATCGATCTATTCAAGAGTCCGTAGTAAAATAACACGAAGCTATTCGATCTGTTCAATCTATCCTAGAGTTCGTACTAGAATAACACCTTAAGACACAGATCAACCAAAACCCTAATGTCACCTAGATACTCCAATGTCACCTCAAGTATCTGTGGGTATGATTATACGATATGCATCACACAATCTCAGATTCATCTATTCAACCAACACAAAGAACTTCAAAGAGTGCCCCAAATTTTCTACCGGATAGTCAAGACGAAAACGTGTGCCAACCCCTATGCATAAGCTCACGAGGTCACGGAACTCATAAGTTGATCACCAAAACATACATCAAGTGGATCACGTGATATCCCATTGTCACCACAGATAAGCACATGCAAGACATACATCAAGTGTTCTCAAATCCTTAAAGACTCAATCCGATAAGATAACTTCAAAGGGAAAACTCAATTCATCACAAGAGAATAGAGGGGGAGAAACATCATAAGATCCAAACATAATAGCAAAGCTCGCGATACATCAAGATCGTGCCGACTCAAGAACACGAGAGAGAGAGAGAGAGAGAGAGAGAGATCAAGCACATAGATACTGGTACATACCCTCAGCCCCGAGGGTGAACTACTCCCTCCTCGTCATGGAGAGCGTCGGGATGATGAAGATGGCCACCGGAGAGGGATTCCCCCCTATGACAGGGTGCCGGAACGGGTGTTGGTTTTCGGTGGCTACGGAAGCTTCTGGTGGCGAAACTCCCGATCTAGGTTTCTTTCTAGAAGTTTGGGGTTATATAAGAGGTGTTGGAGTCGGGAACAAGGCAGGGGGGTCTTCGGGCTGTCCACGAGGTAGGGGGGCGCGCCCCCACCCTCGTGGGCAGCCCGAGACTCTTCTGGCCCAGTTCTTTTATTTCCTGGCCTTCTTCTGGTCCAAAAATAAGCTCCTTCAAGTTTCAGGTCAATTGGACTCCGTTTGGTTTTCCTTTTCTGCGATACTCAACAACAACGAAAAAACAGAAACTCGCACTGGGCTCTAGGTTAATAGGTTAGTCCCAAAAATCATAAAATAGCATATAAATACATATAAAACATCCTAGATGGATAATATAATAGCATGGAACAATCAAAAATTATAGATACATTGGAGACGTATCAAGCATCCCCAAGCTTAA
Source organism: Triticum urartu (assembly GCF_003073215.2). Classification (NCBI taxonomy): domain Eukaryota; kingdom Viridiplantae; phylum Streptophyta; class Magnoliopsida; order Poales; family Poaceae; genus Triticum; species Triticum urartu. The sequence goes on from NC_053024.1 coordinate 307,299,864, forward strand.
TTCCTGCTCGTCCTTGAGTAGGTAAATGATAAATACAGAATTTTTGATGTGGAATGCTACCTAACATATTTATCCAAGTAATTCTATTTATTCTGGCATGAATATTCAGATCCATAAGATTCAATACAAATGTTTAATATTTACATAAAAATAATAATACTTCAAGCATACTAACCAAGTAATCATGTCTTCTCAAAATAACATGGCCAAAGAAAGCTATCCCTACAAAATCATATAGTCTGGCTATGCTCTATCTTCATCACACAAAATATTTAAATCATGCACAACCCCGATGACAAGCCAACCAATTGTTTCATACTTTTGATGTTCTCAAACTTTTTCAATCTTTACGCAATACATGAGCGTGAGCCATGGACATAGCACTATAGGTGGAATAGAATGGTGGTTGTGGAGAAGACAAAAGGGAGAAGATAGTCTCACATCAACTAGGCGTATCAATGGGCTATGGAGATGCCCATCAATAGATATCAATGTGAGTTAGTAGGGATTGCCATGCAGCGGATGCACTAGAGCTACAAGTGTATGAAAGCTCAAAAAGAAACTAAGTGGGTGTGCATCCAACTCGCTTGCTCACGAAGACCTAGGGCATTTTGAGGAAGCCCATCATTGGAATATACAAGCCAAGTTCTATAATGAAAGATTCCCACTAGTATATGAAAGTGACAACATAGGAGACTCTCTATCATGAAGATCATGGTGCTATTTTGAAGCACAAGTGTGGTAAAAGGATAGTAGCATTGCTCCTTCTCTCTTTTTCTCTCATTCTTTTGTTTTTTGGGCCTTCTCTTTTTTATGGCCTCTTTTTTCTCTTTTTTTCGTCCAGAGTCTCATCCCGACTTGTGGGGGAATCATAGTCTCCATCATCCTTTCCTCACATGGGAGAATGCTCTAATAATGATGATCATCGCACTTTTATTTACTTACAACTCAAGAATTACAACTCGATACTTAGAACAAAATATGACTCTATATGAACGCCTCCGGCGGTGTGCCGGGATGTGGAATGACTCATGAGTGACCTGTATGAAAGAATTATGAACGGTGGCTTTGCCACAAATATGATGTCAACTACATGATCATGCAAAGCAATATGACAATGATGGAGTGTGTCATAATAAACGGAACGGTGGAAAGTTGCATGGCAATACATCTCGGAATGGATATGGAAGTGCCATAATAGGTAGGTATGGTGACTGTTTGGAGGAAGGTATATGGTGGGTTTATGGTACCGGCAAAAGTTGCGCGGTACTAGAGAGGCTAACAAATGGTGGAAGGTGAGAGTGCGTATAATCCATGGACTCAACATTAGTCATAAAGAACTCACATACTTATTGCAAAAATCTATTAGTTATCGAAACAAAGTATTACGCGCATGCTCCTAGGGGGGTAGATTGGTAGGAAAAGACCATCGCTCATCCCCGACTGCCACTCATAAGGAAGACAATCAATAAATAAATCATGCTCCGACTTCATCACATAACGGTTCACCATACGTGCATGCTACGGGAATCACGGACTTTAACACAAGTATCTCTCAAATTCAAAACTACTCAACTAGCATGACTCTAATATCACCATCTTCATATCTCAAAAAAATCATCAAGTATCAAACTTCTCATAATATTCAATGCACGTTATATGAAAGTTTTTATTATACCCATCTTGGATGCCTATCATATTAGGAATAAATTCATAACAAAGCAAATTACCATGCTGTTCTAAACACACTCAAAATAATATAAGTGAAGCATGAGATTTCAACTATTTCTTCAAAATAAAACCACCGCCGTGCTCTAAAAGGATATAAGTGAAGCACTAGAGCAAATGACAAACTACTCCGAAAGATATAAGTGAAGATCAGTGAGTAGTCGAATAATTATGCAACTATGTGAAGACTCTCTAACATTTAATACTTACAAATCTTGGGATATTATTCAAACATCAAGCAAAACAAAATAAAAAATGATGCTCCAAGCAAAACACATATCATGTGGTGAATAAAAATATAGCTCCAAGTGAAGTTACCGATGAACGAAGACGAAAGAGGGGATGCCTTCCGGGGCATCCCCAAGCTTAGGCTCTTGGTTGTCCTTGAATATTACCTTGGGGTGCCTTGGGAATCCCCAAGCTTAGGCTCTTTCCACTCCTTATTCCATAGTCCATCGAATCTTTACCCAAAACTTGAAAACTTCACAACACAAAACTTAACAGAAAACTTGTAAGCTCCGTTAGTATAAGAAAATAAATCACCACTTAGGTACTGTTGTGAAGTCATTCTAAATTCATATTGGTGTAATATATACTGTACTCCAACTCATCTATGGTTCATACCCTCTGATACTACTCATAGATTCATCTAAATAAGGAAACAACACACAGAAAACAGAATCTGTCAAAAACAGAACAGTCTGTAGTAATCTGGATCAAACGTATACTTATGGAAACCCAAAAATTCTAAAATAAATTGCTGGACGTGAGTAATTTATCTATTAATCATCTGAAAAAATAATTAACTAAATAGCACTCTTAAATAAAAAATGGCATCAAATCTCGTGAGCGCAAAAGTTTCTGTTTTTTACAGCATGATCGCAAAGACTTTCCCCAAGTCTTCCCAAAGGTTATACTTGGCACAAAGACTAATTAAAATCATAAAACCACATATAAACATAGGATAGATGAATTATTTATTACTAAACATAATCAAAAATCAAGGAACAAAAATGAAGTTGGGTTGCCTCCCAACAAGCGCTATCATTTAACGCCCCTAGCTAGGCATGATGATTTCAATGATGCTCACATAGAAGATAAGAAATGAAATATAAAAAGAGCATCATGAAGAATATGACTAGCACATTTAATTCTAACCCACTTCCTATGCATAGGGATTTTGTGAGCAAACAACTTATGGGAACAATAATCAACTAGCATAGGAAGGCAAAACAAGCATAACTTCAAAACTTTAAGCACATAGTGAGGAAACTTGATTTTATTACAATTCCTACAAGCATATATTCCTCCCTAATAATAATTTTCAGTAGCTTCATGAATGAATTCAACAATATAAATATCACATAAAGCATTCTTTTCATGATCTACAAGCATAGAAAATTTACTGCTCTCCACATAAGCAAGATTCTTCTCAATCGGAATAGTGGGAGTATCATAAGAAACTCGAATACTATAAATTTTTTCCACATTAGAAGAGTAATGTTTAGAAAGAGGGTAATCATAATCATGACAAGTTTTATAAATATAATCATCACTACTTTTTATAGCATAAGTATCGTCACAATAATCATCATAAGTAGCAACTTTGTTCTCATCATAATCAATTGAATCATCTTCCAAGGTAGTGGAATCATTACTAAATAAAGTCATGACCTCCCCAAATCCACTTCCATAATTATCACAGATTCAACATCCTCCAAAATAGTGGGATCATTACTTCCTAAAGTTGACACTCTTCCAAACCCACTTTCATCAATATAATCATCATAAGTAGGAGGCATGCTATCATCATAGCAAATTTGCATATCAAAACTTGGGAGGCTAGAACTATCATCTTAATTAAACATAGCATCCCCAAGCTTGGGACAAACATTAATTGCAGCAAATATATTCTCAAACATGTCATTCTCATCAAACATATCATCCCCGAGCTTGGGCCTTTTCATATCATAAGCATAATCACTCTCATCATTAATAGTATGGATAGCACCAATAGTATAGCAATTATCATCATCACAATGAGTAGTAGGAGCAACATCATTTGGGAGGGATACATTTTTACTTTACTTCTCCGTCTTTTCTTTTTCTTATTCACATTATGTGTGGGTTCAATCCTCTTTTCGGAGCTCCTTACTAATGACATTGGTTGAATAGAAGGCTCCTCCTCGTTACCTGATTCATCATAAGAAATAATAGGAGGATTTTGGGAAGCCTCTTCCCTTTCATTAGTATTCTCTTCATCCTCTATTTGTTTTCTTTTTCTTTATGTAATTGGCAATATAAGGATTTTCAATACAATTCACCGCACAGTACATAAAAATTTCTTCTAGATCAATATCGAGGAATTTCTCAAGGTTGTATTCTGGAATATGCTTAGTTATACATTTCTTCATAACCCAAAAGCAAACTAAGTTCATTATGATGTGCAAGGGAAATCAAATCATCACAATTTTTGGACACGATACGATCATGGAACAATTTGCATCAGAGATTTAAATGACCATGCTGATTGCAAAGTTCACAAGTATGGTGAAGAAATTTTAAATTTTCAGCACAAACATCTAGCCTCTCTTGCAACCACTTAGTTTCCAAATACTTGTGCCTCTTGCAAAATTTATCTTCCTTATTTTGTGTGTACTTGCAAACACTATGCACTCCACAAAAGTTGACATGCTTATAAGAGACATTTTCATCATGACTAGTGCAATCATCATTAGTACTATGGATATTCAAGGAGTTCATACTAACAACATTGCAATCATGCTCATCATTCAAATATTTAGTGCCAAACATTTTAGAGACTTCTTCTTCTAGCATTTGAGCACAATTTTCCTTTCCATCATTCTCACGAAAGATAATTAAAAATGAAGCGTATGAGGATAACTCAATTCCATTTTTTTGGTAGTTTTCTTTTATAAACTAAACTAGTGATAAAACAAAAACTAAAAGATTCTATTGCAAGATCTAAAGATATACCTTCAAGAACTCACCTCCCCGGCAACGGCGCCAGAAAAGAGCATGATGTCTACTACACAACCTTCTTCTTGTAGATGTTTGTTGGGCCTCCAAGTGCAGAGATTTGTAGGACAGTAGCAAATTTCCCTCAAGTGGATGACCTAAGGTTTATCAATCCGTGGGAGGCATAGGATGAAGATGGTCTCTCTCAAGCAACCCTGCAACCAAATAACAAAGAGTCTCTTGTGTCCCCAACACACCCAATACAATGGTAAATTGTATAGGTGCACTAGTTCGGCGAAGAGATGGTGATACAAGTGCAATATGGATGGTAGATATGGGTATTTGTAATCTGAAAATATAAAAACAGCAAGGTAACTAATGATAAAAGTGAGCATAAACGGTATTGCAATGCTAGGAAACAAGGCCTAGGGTTCATACTTTCACTAGTGCAAGTTCTCTCAACAATAATAACATAATTGGATCATATAACTATCCCTCAACATGCAACAAAGAGTCACTCCAAAGTCACTAATAGTGGAGAACAAACGAAGAGATTATTGTAGGGTACGAATCCACCTCAAAGTTATCCTTTCTGATCGATCTATTCAAGAGTCCGTAGTAAAATAACACGATCTTACCATTCAATCTATCCTAGAGTTCGTACTAGAATAACACCTTAAGACACAAATCAACCAAAACTCTAATGTCACCTAGATACTGCAATGTCACCTCAAGTATCCGTGGGTATGATTATACGATATGCATCACACAATCTCAGATTCATCTATTCAACCAACACAAAGAACTTCAAAGAGTGCCCCAAAGTTTCTACCGAAGAGTCAAGATGAAAACGTGTGCCAACCCCTATGCATAAGTTCATGAGGTCATGGAACTCGCAAGTTGATCACCAAAACATACATCAAGTGGATCACATGATATCCCATTGTCACCACAGATAAGCACATCCAAGACATACATCAAGTGTTCTCAAATCCTTAAAGACTCAATCTGATAAGATAACTTCAAAGGGAAAACTCAATTCATCACAAGAGAGTAGATGGGTAGAAACATCATAAGATCCAAATATAATAGCAAAGCTCGCGATACATCAAGATCATGCCGACTCAAGAACACGAGAGAGAGAGAGAGATCAAACACATAGCTACTAGTACATACCCTCAGCCTCGAGGGTGAACTACTCCCTCCTCGACATGGAGAGCGCCGGGATGATGAAGATGGCCACCGGAGAGGGATTCCCCCTCCAGCTGGGTGCCGGAACGGGTCTAGATTGGTTTTCAGTGGCTACGGAGGCTTCTGGCAGCGGAACTCCCGATCTAGGTTTCTTTCTGGAAGTTTGGGGTTATATAAGAGGTGTTGGAGTTGGGAACAAGGCAGGGGGGTCTCCGGGCTGTCCACGAGGCAGGGGGCGTGCCCCCACCCTCGTGGTCAGCCCGAGACTCTTCTGGCCCAGTTCTTTTACTTCCTAGCCTTCTTCTGGTCCAAAATAAGCTCCGTCAAGTTTCAGGTCAATTGGACTCCGTTTGGTTTTCCTTTTCTGCGATACTCAAAAACAATGAAAAAACAGAAACTGGCACTGGGTTCTAGGTTAATAGATTAGTCCCAAAAATCATATAAAATAGCATATAAATGCATATAAAACATCCTAGATGGATAATATAATAGCATGGAACAATCAAAAATTATAGATACATTGGAGACGTATCATGAAGTGATCCGCGCAGGGCTTCGCCTAAGCACTACGTGAATATGACCGGAGGCGTAAACTGTGGAGGGGGCGCCGCACACGGCTAACAGATGTTGGTGTGTGTTCTAGCGGTGCCCCTCATATATATAGGTTAGAGGGGAGGAGAGGCATCCAAGGGGGCGCCCCAAGTAGGAGGAATCCTACTTGGGTGCCTCCCAATTCGGCCTCCCCCCTTACCATATCTTCTGGAGGGGAAAGGAAGGAGGAGGGAGGAGTAAAGGAAGGGGGGCTGAATCCCTCCCCTTCCTTTCCCTCTTCTCCTCTTTCCTTCCCCTCTTAATTCGGCCTACATGGGGCGCACCAGCCCCCTAGGGGCTGTTATGTCCCCTTCTTGGCCCATTAGGCCCATGTAGTTGCCGGGGGGATGCCCGGAATCCCTTCCGGTGACCCGATATGTACCTGGTACCCCCAGAACACTTCCGGTGTCCGAATATCATCGTCCTATATATGAGTATTTACCTCTCGACCATTTAGAGACTCCTCGTCATGTCCGTGATCTCATTCGGGACTCCGAACAACATTCGGTCACCAAATCACATAACTCATATAATACAAAATCATCATCAAACGTTAAGCATGCGGACCTTACGGGTTCGAGAACTATGTAGACATCACCGAGACACCTCTCCGGTCAATAACCAACAGCGGAACCTGGATGCTCATATTGGTTCCCACATATTCTATGAAGATCTTTATCAGTCATACCGTAATGACAACATATGTAATTCCCTTTGTGCATCGGTATGTTACTTGCCCGAGATTCGATCGTCGGTATCTTCATACCTAGTTCAATCTCATTACCCGCAAGTCTCTTTACTCCTTCCATAATACATCAGCCTTCAAATAACTCATTAGTCACATTTCTTGTAAGGCTTATTATGATGTGCACTACCGACAGGGCCCAGAGATACCTCTCCGATACTCGGAGTGACAAATCCTAATTTTGATCTATGCCAACCCAACAAACACCTTCGGAAATACCTGTAGAGCATCTTTATAATCACCCAGTTATGTTGTGACGTTTGATAGCTGATGACCCAACGAGGAGCAGAAGGAAATGATAAGCGGTTTTCAGCAAGGTATTCTCTACAAGTACTGAAATAAGTGGTAACAGATAGTTTTGTGATAAGATAGATTGTAACGAGCAACAAGTAAAAAAAGTAAATAAAGTGCAGCAAGGTGGCCCAATCCATTTGTAGCAAAGGACAAGCCGGAACAAACTCTTATAATAGGAAAAGCGCTCCCGAGGACACATGGGAATGTCGCCAAGCTAGTTTTCATCACGTTCATATGATTCGCGTTCGATACTAATTTGATATGTGGGTGGACCGGTGCTTGGGCGCTGTTCTTACTTGAACAAGCATCCCTCTTATGATTAACCTCTATTGCAAGCATCCGCAACTACAACAAAAGTATTAAGGTAAACCTAACCATAGCATGAAACATATGGATCCAAATCAGCCCCTTACGAAGCAACGCATAAACTAGGGTTTAAGCTTATGTCACTCTAGCAACCCATCATCTACTTATTACTTCCCAATGCCTTCCTCTAGGCCCAAATAATGGTGAAGTGTTATGTAGTCGACGTTCACATAACACCACTAGAGGCTAGACAACATACATCTTATCAAAATATCAAACGAATACCAAATTCACATGACTACTCATAGCAAGACTTCTCCCTTGTCCTCAGGAACGAATGTAATTACTCACAAAGCATATTCATGTTCATAATCAGAGGGGTAATAATATACATATAGGATCTGAACATATGATCTTCCACCAATTAAACCAACTAGCATCAACTACAAGGAGTAATCAACACTACTAGGAACCTACTAGCACCAATCCCAGACTTTGAGACAAGAATTGGATACAAGAGATGAACTAGGGTTTGGAGATGAGATGGTGCTGGTGAAGATGTTGATGGAGATTGCCCTCTCCCGATGAGAGGAGCGTTGGTGATGACGATGGTGATGATTTCCCCCTCCTGGAGGGAAGTATCTCCGGCAGAACAGCTCTGCCGGAGCTCTAGATTGGATCTGCCAAGGTTCCGACTCGTGGCGGCGGAGTCTCGTCCCGAAAAGTTCCTTCTTTTTTTTCTCATCGAAAGACTTCATATAGGAGAAGATGGGCGTCGGAGAACCACCAGGGGGCCCACGAGGTAGGGGGGGCGTGCCCTAGGGGGGCGCCCCCCACCCTCGTGAGAAGGGTGTGGGCCCCCTGGCCTTCATCTTTATTTATTTAAAGATGTTCCGTGGAGTTTCAGGACTTTTGGAGTTGCGCAGAATAGGTCTCTAATATTTGCTCCTTTTCCAGCCCAGAATTCCAGCTGCCGGCATTCTCCCTCTTTATGTAAACCTTGTAAAATAAGAGAGAATAGCCATAAGTATTGTGACATAAAGTGAAATAACGGTCCATAATGCAATAAATATCGATGTAAAAGCATGATGCAAAATGGACATATCAACTCCCCCAAGTTTAGACTTCGCTTGTCCTCAAGCGAAAAGCCGATAACAATAAATATGTCCTCATGTTTAGAGGTAGAGGCGTCGATAAAAATAAAATACGGACATCAAGGCATCATGATTATTCTCATAACAGCAACATATATAGATTTTGTCATATGATTACTTATGTTCAAGTGATGATCTATTCACAATGCAAAAGTATAAATCATAAACCTTATTGGGCTCCAACAAACTATAATCTCAGTCATTGAAGCAATTGCAATTTATCATAACATCGGAAAGAGTCTATGTCAGAGATAAGAAGCAAGTCCACATACCCAACTATCATTTAGTCTCCCATAATTTCTAACACTCACGCAATACTTGTGGTTACGGAGTTTTAATCGGACACAGAGAAAGATAGGGGCTTATAGTTTTGCCCCACAACCTTTTACCTCAAGGGTAATGTCAACAATAATGGTTCATGCTCCCCTACATCCAATTAGATATATATATGTAGCGACCCGACCCGAATGGATCAAGTGCTCTGTGCTCCGGTGTCATCCCTGGATCAGTAATGCTGACACCACACAGTACTTCGAAGGATTTATGGCAGAGTGGCAATCACACACTTATTACATCGATATCTCACAAGAGAACTTATTACAATAAATATGGCTTAAGGCCATCTAATAATGATAACAGCGGAAGACTCGGAAGATAAATGGGTCCATCAACTCCAACGGCATCACTGAGTATAGGACCACGACCTAAAAGCACCTTAATCATCGTCTGAAAAGTCTGCAACATGAGAAGTTGCAGCCCAAAACGGGTCAGCACATGGAATATGCTGGCAATGTAACACATCGAGAGTAATGGAATGAAACAGCTATACTATATGCATAGTTGGCTGGTGGAAAGCTCTATGGTTACAGTTTTGCGTAAAGCCAGTTTTTCCCTACTGCAAAGGAATAAATTTATTTAACTATCATGGTAGTTGTTAAACATCGAGAATGGTTGACAGCATTCCGATCCCAATTAAGTGAACAATTAAAACCCAACAATATTAATTGGAGTAACATGTTGAGATTCACATGATATTCAAGTACTAGATACTCAAGTTGTCCATAACCGGGGACACGGCTAATCATGATTAGTTTGTTACACTCTGCAGAGGTTTGTGCACTTTTCCCCACAAGACTCGATCGCCTCCGTTGGATTTCTCGCACTACATGGTGTTTGAGAAACGGATGACCGAGACACAGTCTTTCAGAAGCGCTAGCACCTTACGTCCGGGTAGACCGTACCACCTACATCCCCTACATCTGCTAGTCTACCACTGTAAGAGTTCGCACGACTTAGTCAACTATGCCAGAGCCCATAATGGCTTGTGGCTGCACACGGAAGTTACTAGCATGAATGATCTTATGATCCCTTTGAGCCTGGGTGGCGGTCCAAAATAAAACAGGCAAGTCCTGATAGACATCAGGTGCCTCAATCCACCCAGATGTGTGTTTAAGTTGCCACCTTAGATAAACCATTAAAATTAACTAACTCACATCTGTCATGGATATCACTCACCCAATCCACGTCTACTAGCATAGCATGGCATAATAAGCAAACGTAGAAGTAACTCCCAAAGGTTTCATAATAATACAGCTAATAGGTACTACCTCATCTACTTCCCCATCCCACAATGTAATTAGATCCTAATCATGCAATGTGAGAGGATTGATCTAATGCAATAAAACTGGGTTGTAGAAAAGGTATGATCAAAGTGTTACTTGCCTTGCTGATGATCCGCGAGTCCTAGGGATTTGAAGTAACAAGCGGCGCAATCCGGGTAATCTAACGCAGACAAACAACAAGCACACAATAAGTACTCATCTAATGCACAGGTAAAACTCGAACAAGAGAATGAACCAGAAAGTTCAACTTAAGAACTCCGGTTACAAAGAAAGAACGAACCGAACAAACGGTGGAAAACAAACGGCGGAAGGAAACAACTCGGTTCTAGCAAGTTGAAACTAGGTCAAATTTTACTATAGCAAAAACTTGTTTAAGTGGGTTAGACGGAACGGCGGTTTTGAGACGAAACTCCAGGCGCTTGAATCACCTGATTCCGATAAACGAGCGAGAATAAAGACTAGAACGAAGATCGGATCTGAGATCGCGATCGCGGAATAAATCCGACGAGAAAGAAAGAGACGAACGGTTAAACGAACGGACGTTCGTTAACCGGGAATAATCGGTGATCACGTTCGTTGAGACGAACGGTCCGAAAGAAGAACGAAAACCGATCTAGGGTTTTCGGAAAAGAAACCGAAAAGAAACGGAAAACCGATCTAGGGTTTCGGAAGAAAACCGAAACAAAGCGAAAAGAACCGGAGAATAAAACCGGAAGAAAAGAAAAGAATCGGAACGATTTCTCTAAAAAGAACCGATCCGCGAGGAAGAAAAAGAGAGGCGCGGCGCTACCTCCGGCGAGGGGCTCCGGCGGCGGCGGGCTAGGGCGGCGGCGGGCTATAGGCGGCGGCGGGAGCAGGGAGGCGGCGGGGCTGGCGCGCTGCTGCTTGCTGCGGCTTGGGGATTGATGTGGGGAGAGGGGGGGTTATGGGGGTATTTATATAGGTGGGGGGGTTTACTTGAGGTAGGGGGCAAGGAATAGGAGGGAAACAAAGGAAAGAGGGCGGGGCTAGCCTAGAGTCCTTCTAGGACTCGGCTAGGGAAGAGGCGGCAGCCTGGTTGGCTCCTGGCGCGCGCAGGGGCTGGGGTGGCCGGCCGGCTGGGCCTTTGGCCCAGGCGGGGCGCTGCTCCATTTCTTTTAAACATTTTCACGCGCAGAAAATAAAAGAAAAAGAAACTAAACGAACTCCAAAAAAACTAAAGTAAATTTTCCCTGACTCCTAAAAATGAGTCGAACAAAATGAACTTTACTCCGGACCTAGATTGCAATTTTTGAAAACGCGCATTTTTCCCTATCCAAATAAAATGCAAACAAACACCGGAAAACAAAATTTGATCTATTTATTAAATCTTCATTTCTCCTAACCTTGGGAAAGTCATATTATTCCCTCTCTCATATTTTGATATTGGAAAAAATATTTGAAGATGAAATAAATAAATCAAATGATCCTCTTTTCAAATTCGAGAAAACTCTCAAATATGAAAATAACGGAATCTCCAACTCTCTCCGGAGGTCCTTGAGTTGCGCGAAATTTCTAGGATCAACCAAAATGCATGAAAATATGATATGCATGATGATCTAGTGTATAACATTCCAAATTGCAAATTTGGGATGTTACAATATATCATGTTCTTTCCAACATGCTGAGCTTGCCAAAGGATAAAATGAAAAAGGAAAGGTGAAGATCACCATGACTCTTACATAAGGTAGAAGATAATAATAAAAGATAGGCCCTTCGCAGAGGGAAGCAGAGGTTGCCATGCGCTTTTATGGTTGGATGCATAAAATCTCAATGCGAAAGAACGTCACTTTATATTACCCCTTGTGATATGAACCTTTATTATGCAGTCTGTCGCTTTTATTACTTCCACATCACAAGATCGTATAAAGCTTATTTCTCCCACACCAATCAATCATACATATTTAGAGCAATTTTTATTGCTTTGCACCGATGACAACTTACTTGAAGGATCTTACTCAATCCATAGGTAGATATGGTGGACTCTCATGGCAAAACTGGTTTAGGGATTTTGGAAGCACAAGTAGTATTTCTACTTAGTGCTGAGAATTTGGCTAGCATGAGGGGGAAAGGCAAGCTCAACAAGTTAGAGGAACCATGACAACATACTTTATCTCAGATATAATAAAGACATAACTCATTACGTTGTCTTCCTTGTCCAACATCAACTCTTTAGCATGTCATATTTTAATGAGTGCTCCCAATCATAAAAGATGTCAATGATAATATATCTATATGTGAAAACCTATCTTTCCTTATTACTTCCTATTAATTGCAACAATGACCAAAGCTATGTCTGCCAACTCCCAACAACTTTTAATCATCATACTCTTTCTATGTGAAGTCATTACTCTCAATAAGATCAATATGAACTTTTTGTTTCTTTTTATTCTTTCTTCTTTCTTTTATTCACCCAAGATCATGGCAAAATAATCAAGCCCTCGACTCCACACTAATCTTTATTATATATAACTCACGGACTCGATTACATAGAGAGATCATAAAGCAAAACTCAAAACTAGATCATGCCATAAACTTTATTCTACTAGATCAAGATACTACTAATAGGATCAAACTAAGAAAAACGGTAAAGATAGGAGTTGTGATTGTGATACGATACCGGGGCACCTCCCCCAAGCTTGGCAGTTGCCAAGCGGAGTGCCCATACCCAGATATTCAATTCTTCTTTGTTGGAGGAGACGGTGGAGGTGACGGATAATCGCACATCGAGCGTAAGAGGTCCTCCAGCTTGCGAATAATGCCCTTAAGTGCGACAATATGCTCCTTCAACAAAATATTTTCTCGTGTGAGATACTTGTTTTGTATACGAGATAACTCAATCATCTTGAAAGCTTCGATCTCAGTTGGGGTAAGAAGGTTATGGACAAGTTGAAGGATGTATTTTGCTGCCGGAGCTTGATCCTCCGTGGCCTTCCTGATCCTTTCATCCTTGTTGACCCTTGTGGCTTCTTCCCTCTTCAGATCTATCTTCATTAGCCAAGCATCGTTGTCACCATTGTTGGAGGAGGGAGACGACATGATGCCTAGCCTGGAAAACCCTGACAGAAAACAGCTCGAAACAAGAACAGAGGAGGTTTGCGTGATACGGGAGTCAAAACCTTTGGGAGGTTATATAATGAATTTTTACCGACCAAAATACGTAACGTGCAAGAAAACGGAGTCCGGAGGGCACACGACATGCTCACGGGGTAGGGGGCACGCCCAGGGGGTAGGGCGTGCCCAGGGGGGTAGGGCGCGCCCACCACCCTCGTGGAGCCCTCGTGTCCTTCCCGGACTGCTATTTATTTTTCTATTTTTCTAAATATTCCAAAACGGAGAAATATTGCCTTAAAAATTGTTTTGGAGTCGGTTTTCTTACCGTACCACATACCTATTCCTTTTCGGAGTCTGAAATGTTCCGGAAAGTGTCCCTTATGTATTCCTCCGGGGTAACGGTTTCAATAATATTGGTTTCAACATTTATGGGATTACCTGAGATATAATGTTTAATTCTTTGACCATTCACCACCTTCGGAGTTGTTGATTTTTATGGCACTAGAACGATAGACCTCCTCGATAACGTAGGGGCCTTCCCATTTAGAGAGAAATTTTCCTGCAAAAAATCTTAAACGAGAGTTGTATAGCAATACATAATCACCTACATTAAACTCACGCTTTTGTATCCTTTTGTCATGCCATCTTTTAACTTTTTCTTTAAACAACTTAGCATTTTCATAAGCTTGGGTTCTCCATTCATAAAGTGAGCTAATATCAAATAACCTCTTCTCACCGGCAAGTTTGAAATCATAGTTGAGTTCTTTAATAGCCCAATATGCCTTATGTTCTAGTTCGAGAGGTAAGTGACATGCTTTTCCATAAACCATCTTATACGGAGACATGCCCATAGGATTTTTGTATGAAGTTCTATATGCCCATAATGCATCATCAAGTTTCTTAGACCAATTCTTTCTAGACCTATTAACAGTCTTTTGCAAAATTAATTTGAGCTCTCTATTGCTCAACTCTACTTCACCACTAGACTGTGGGTGATAAGGAGATGCAATTCTATGATTAACATCATATTTAGCAAGCATTTTACGGAAAGCACCATGAATAAAGTGTGAACCACCATCAGTCATTAAATATCTAGGGACTCCAAACCTCGGGAAAATAACTTCTTTAAGCATTTTAATAGAAGTGTTATGATCAGCACTACTAGTTGGAATAGCTTCTACCCACTTAGTAATGTAATCAACAGCAACTAAAATATGTGTGTATCCATTAGAGGCAGGAAAATGTCCCATATAATCAAAGCCCCAAACATCAAATGGTTCAATAACAAGTGAATAATTCATAGGCATTTCTTGACGTCTACTAATATTACCAATTCTTTAACATCCATCACAAGACAAGACAAACTTACGGGCATCCTTGAAGAGGGTAGGCCAATAAAAACCAGATTGCAATACCTTATGTGCAGTTATATCTCCAGCGTGGTGTCCTCCATAAGTTTCGGAGTGGCACTTGCGTAGGATCTGTTCCTGTTCATGCTCAGGTACTCAAAGGAACATATGTTTTTCTGAGCTGTGGATGCAGGGATTAGTATGCCGAACAAATTCAACATATTTCTTCTAGATAACCCATGCGGAGAGGTAGGATTGGCAGAGTCATAGTATAGAATGGGGAACTCATTGAGAGCACTCCTGTTGTGATCTTTTGATCCAACAAACTTCTGCCATAAGTGGTTCATAGTATTTGGAAGAAGGATATACCACGAACCTCGAGGACTAATGCAAGGTTACTAATATCCTAAAGGTACGAGCAACACTATCAACACGAGGTAAGTAGGGTGAATCTTGGGCGTAAGAACCCAGAAATAGAAGGCCTACTAACTAAATGGCATCACGGGATGCTTTCGAGAATGGGGGCCAGAATCATCACACTGGGAACACAAAACATTGCTAGATTACTGAGTGGTTCTCAAAGACACCTAGGGTCATAATACTAACTCCAACATATATGTTAAGGCAACGGAGTACCTCAACAGACCGATTAGTGTGCTTAATCTGGCCCAAAGGAACATCGAAAACGGGAAGAAGGAATTTACAAATGCATCAGATTGTTTAGAAACCTGGGATGACTCGGACAGCATAACGGTTGTAAATGCTCAAAAATATTTGAGACATCCTGCAAAAATTGTGGCATAACCACTCAACATCACAATATCAAGGTTCGAAGTCCAACTAACAACTCACTGGAGTAGTAGAAACTGAACTGGGGCTTGAGACCAACAATCCTAAGAGTCTACGGATTAGTAACACGTGATCCTGATAGAAAGACGAGGAAGCCTAGTTTCTTAATCCCCGTAGAAGAGAAGAGGATGACTTAGATCAGAAGGCCATAGGGTAAAGGAGTAAAAAGAGCCATATGTTCCATCCCACAATCAATTACCCTACATATAACTAAAGCATTTCTAGACTCAACTTCGATCAGTTTGGCTTCATAATCCTACATGCAGTTAGCCTCTGATACCAACGCTGTCAAGACCCCGATTCTAAGTCACACCGATCTAGCCTGTAACACCTCATATCACTTTGCGGCCTCACGCACGGTATTCCCACGGGTGTCGCCTTACCATGGCCCGGGACCGTTTGCGCCTTTTTGGCTCACGTATATGATAGTGTCGCTAGCATCGATATGACAAAGAACCCGGACCGACATGACTAGTCATGAACTCAAAGTGGCACTAACTTACGGGGACAGGCATACATGAATCAACATCGAGCATGTCGGTCAGCAGCGTGCGAATCCAGGATGTAGCATTGGGCTAGAAGGACTCCGGGAACCCGGGCTGTAGCAGGCTAGGCAGGACTCCGGATGTCACCGTGTGACATTTCCCCGAAGGGACAGACACAGGAATGAAGTGAATCACCTGCCAGCCAGTCAAGTGTTCCAGAGCAGTAGTGCTGGGCTAGCAGGACTCCGGTGAACTGGGCTGTAGCGGGCTACTATGGCTCATGGAAGCACAAGACTACATTTCCCCATAAGAGAGGCTACAAGGATAAACAACTTGGTTGTCGGATCCCACACATACCAAGCATTTCAATCAACATGGCATCACAACATAACTCTATGATTAAAGTATTTATTCATTAGGCTCTAAGGAGCCAAGCATTACAAACATGGTTCTCATGACCCCAACATACAGAGCATACAAACAACAAGCACATGCGGAAGCTTAACTTGTCTGAGTACAGACAACTACAAATGAAAAAGGCTTAGAAGCCTGACTATCTACAAGACCCTGCTTAGGGCACAAGATTGTAGCTGAGGTAACAAGCTAAACGTCAAAGTCCACACAGAACTACTAGAGAGACTGACGTCTCTCTGCAAAAACATAAAATAGGCAAACGTGAGTACAAATGTACCCAACAAGACTTACATCAGAACTAACTACATATGCATCAGTATCAACAAAGGGGGTAGTGGAGTTTAACTGCAGGAAGCCAGCTTTGATTCAGTGGCTAACCTGAACTACGACTGCAAGCAACTCTTTTGAGGTGGAGCACACGAGTCCAAATATTCACCAATCAATACACCACTATGGATCCGCTTCCGTCTCCCTACAAGAAGGACATCCATAGCACTCACGCTTATCTTGCGAGATTTAGAGTATCCACTTTCACTTGTCTATGAACTGTTATAGGCAACCCATAAGTCCTTTACGGCGGACACGGCTATTCGAATAGATCATTTATAACCCTGCAGGGGTGTACTGCTTCACACATGTTTCCACCACTTAGTGTCTGCACACGACATGTGCTCGGCAGACTTCAAGCGAAAGCCGACGTGGGTGTAGACCACGACCTACCTAAACGCTGAAGTCTCTAGTCTAGGTTTATCGCCTATCCAGGTTCCATCCGCAGGGAGTCCGGCCGAGGTTTCCACATACGGCCCCGAGTGATGTGTACATGGTTCCGCGACACCAAACGGGCACCCGGCATACCCGGCCACGTGCCTACCGCATCACAGCTCACCCCTCGGGTCAGCGCTGCGCACGGCCTCCAGCATACTACAAACACCAGAAACTACTTGCAACTCTTGGACAGAGGACAAGGGTGGTTAAGAAGTCGAGCGGGGTCATATTTCACGGCCCAACGTGTGGTAGTAGCTGTTCATGGATCACAAACACAGAACTAAGTTTCTAAGGACGGCTTCAATGAGACAACCCACCATGTACTCCTACATGGCCTCTCACCGCTACCTTTACCAAATCGTGTTCACACACTTAGCTCACACACATTAGGACATGTTCATCACCATTCCAATTCATCCCTAATGAATCAGACCTAACTCAACTCTAAGTAGTAGCAGGCATGACAACAAGCATGAATGAGTAGGCACATCAGGGCTCAAACAACTCCTACTCATGCTAGTGGGTTTCATCTATTTACTGTGGCACTGACAGGTTATGCAGAGGAAAGGGGTTCAACTACCGCAACATGTAATAGTTGAATCGTTGTTGTCCAAATCCAGTAAAAGAGAGCAGGAGCGAGAGAGTGGGATTGTATCGGAATGAACAAGGGGGTTTTGCTTGCCTGATGGAGTGGTAGTAGGATACTGCCCTTCAGTCGGATAATCGAGGGTATCCTCAGAGGCAGAACCTACCACGAAAGATACATCAAACACAATCAACACATGATGATATGCAACAATATGATGCATGCTATGACATGGCAATATGAATGTGTTTTGGGCTAATGCAATCTAGAACAAATTGAAATGAGTCCATTTGAACCATAGATTCAAATGCAAACCCATTTTATGAAGTCATATTAGTGCATTAACTTGTTTCACCTAAACAGCAAGGTTAAAGTGTTCTAACATGCATGAAACCAGTACAGATGGAAAGATTAGATTTTTCTGATTATTTTTCATATATAAATTATTTGATTTGGAGCTAGGGTTGAATTACTATGATTTTTAGAAGTTTAGGCAATTTTCTGGATTTCCTAATTATTTAGAAATAAACTAATTCCATAAAATGCATACTGCATCAGCACTACGTCAGCATGACGTAAGCGAGTCAATGGGGCAGCCCAGGTCAAACTGACAAGTGGGGCCCGCGTATCAGTGGCTAACTAAACTTACCTAGTTTAATTAGCACTAACCTAGGTTAAACTAATTAGGTTTAAACGTATTCTAGATTAATTAGCCGGGCAGGGCCCGCATGTCATAGACCCAGGGGAGGTCAAATCCCCTGGTCAACCGGGGCTAAACCACGGGCGGTCAAACCAGTCAACCCGCTGGCTTTTAGCCGCCGACGAGGCCGAACGCGGCAGAGGCATCGGGAATCGCCCACAGGCGACCATTTGCGCGGCGAAGAGGATCTACATGACAAGGAGACTCGTCCGCGTCCAGTGGTGCTCACGGCAGCAGCTCTGGTGGCCTAGAACGACGGTGGCGGCAACTTTCGTGGTGGCCGGAGTTCGGGCGTCGAGCGAATCGGCGTTGCAGGGAACGACAGGAGCCGCGGGTGGTCGCAGTCGACTCCTGGGAACGTGTTGAGCACGGTGGCACGCTCAGTTACGGCTCTAGGTGGCGGTGGCCATGACGGCGACATGGACGGCGGCTGGAAGCTCACGGCTCCGGCGATTGGCGTGGCTAGGGCGAGAAAAAACACGCGTGGAGAGAGGGGAAACGAAGAGGAGCTCACGGCGGAGTCGACAGTGGTCTTGGCGAGCTCCGGGAGGGGCTGACGATGATGGGAGGTCGCCGGTGATCTCGGGGCAGAGGCGGCGAAGATGGCAGTGCAGAGGGTGATACAGAGGGTTCGGCGCCGCGCGAGTTGACGGAGAGGCACGGGGAATGGAGGCGGAGCTCCTGGGCATGTCCAGGGGGTGAGGGGGAGGCAGTGGCCGCGGTGGTGCTTGTCGGCGGCGACGGTGGCGCTCGGACCGTGCGAGAGAGAGGGAGAGCAGAGGAGGGGAGAAGCACGAGAGAGCGTCAGAGAGCGGTCGGGGCTGCGTGGCATCGCGAGGGAGGCCCAAGGCGACGAGGGGGAAGCGGCAGGAAGCCGGAGGTGGCTGGGGCGCGTGGGCGCGCACGGCGGCCACACGCCTCTCGTCCTACTGGCGAGAGGTGGAAGATGACTGGCAGCGACGCTGGGCTAGGCCGGCCAGGTGGGCTGCCAGGTGGGCTGCGCTAGGTAGGTGGCTAGGTGAGTCTCTGCTCTTTTCCTTTTTCTTTCTCTTTTCTAATTCTGAAATTTGTTTCTGGACTTAGTAAAAATGGCTAAGAACTTTCAAAAATCATCAAACTACTCATGCCCACTGTATAGAATATATCCAACAGGAAACATTTTGGTTTAAGATTATTTGGAAATTTAAAATATTTTATAACATTTAAATGCCCAAATGCAAATAGAGTATGATTTAATTCAGAGCCCAAATATGTCATGGAAAAATGTGCATCACCTCTTGTTACTGTTTCCAGCATTTTCCAAAAATGATGAACATTTTTGAAAGCCATTTGGATTTACTGAAAATATTTTAGTTGAACCTAGTGAATTCCTTTGATGCTAGGGTTTAGGCAGTCCCCATTTCAAGTTTGTTTCAAACTTAAACATGATGCACACAAGAAGGGCTAGCCTAGTGCATACTAGAACTAGGGATGTGACAGGAGGGCACCAAGCGCGCCTTCCTATGCGTGCGACGGAGGCGCCCTGTCTGTGGGCGCAGGTCCTGTGGTGGTGTCGCTGGAGACACCGCTCTCCTGAGGCTCTTGGCAGAGCAGCTGCTTCTTCTTCTTGGGTACAGCCTTAGGAGGGTAGATGGCCCCTTCGTTGTCTGGGTCTTCGACCGATGCGGCCTAGTAGGAGCGCTCAAGGGAGCACACCGCGTCCTTCTCCTCGCAGGCGATCGTGATGATGTCGCGGTTCCCTGGCATCTTGAGGACATTGTAGCCATGATGGGTCACCGCCATGAACTTGGCCAGGGCTGGATACCCAAGGATGGCATTGTACGGAAGGCGAATGTGGGCGACATCGAAGTCGATGAGCTCTGATGACCCAAAAGTAGAGGGGATCTATCGTAGTCCTTTCGATAATTAAGAGTGTCGCACCCAACGAGGAGCAGAAGGAAATGATAAGCGGTTTTCAGCAAGGTTTTCTCTACAAGTACTGAAATAAGTGGTAACAGATAGTTTTGTGATAGGATAAATTGTAACGAGCAACAAGTAAGAAAAGTAAATAAAGTGCAGCAAGGTGGCCCAATCCTTTTTATAGCAAAGGACAAGCCGGAACAAACTCTTATAATAGGAAAAGCGCTCCCGAGGACACATGGGAATATCATCAAGCTAGTTTTCATCACGTTCATATGATTCGCGTTCGATACTTTGATAATTTGATATGTGGATGGACCGGTGCTTGGGTGATGTTCTTACTTGAACAAGCATCCCACTTATAATTAACCTCTATTGCAAGCATCCGCAACTACAACAAAAGTATTATGGTAAACCTAACCATAGCATGAAACATATGGATCCAAATCAGCCCCTTACGAAGCAACGCATAAACTGGGGTTTAAGCTTCTGTCACTCTAGCAACCCATCATCTACTTATTACTCCCCAATGCCTTCCTCTAGGCCCAAATAATGGTGAAGTGTTATGTAGTCGACGTTCACATAACACCACTAGAGGCTAGACAACATACATCTTATCAAAATATCAAACGAATACCAAATGCACATGACTACTCATAGCAAGACTTCTCCCTTGTCCTCAGGAACAAACGTAATTACTCACAAAGCATATTCATGTTCATAATCAGAGGGGTAATAATATGCATATAGCATCTGAACATATGATCTTCCACCAATTAAACCAAATAGCATCAACTACAAGGAGTAATCAACACTACTAGCAACCTACTAGCACCAATCCCAGGCTTTGAGACAAGAATTGGATACAAGAGATGAACTAGGGTTTGGAGATGAGATGATGCTGGTGAAGATGTTGATGGAGATTGCCCTCTCCCGATGAGAGGAGCGTTGGTGACGACGATGGTGATGATTTCCCCCTCTGGGAGGGAAGTATCCCTGGCAGAACAGCTCTGTCGGAGCTCTAGATTGGATCCGCCAAGGTTCCGCCTCGTGGCGGCGGAGTCTCGTCCCAAAAAGTTCCTTCTTATTTTTTTCTCATCGAAAGACTTCATATAGGAGAAGATGGACGTTGGAGAGCCACCAGGGGGCCCACGAGGTAGGGGGCGCGCCCTAGGGGGGCGCACCCCACCCTCGTGAGAAGGGTGTGGGCCCCCTGTCCTTCACTTTTCCGAGGATTTTTCTTTATTTATTTTAAGACATTCCGTGGAGTTTCAGGACTTTTGGAGTTGCGCAGAATAGGTCTCTAATATTTGCTCCTTTTCCAGCCCAGAATTCCAGCTGCCGGCATTCTCCCTCTTTATGTTAACCTTGTAAAATAAGAGAGAATAGCCATAAGTATTGTGACATAAAGTGAAATAACAGTCCATAATGCAATAAATATCGATATAAAAGCATGATGCAAAATGGACGTATCAACTTCCCCAAGCTTAGACCTCGCTTGTCCTCAAGCGAAAAGCCGATAACAATAAATATGTCCTCATGTTTAGAGGTAGAGGCATCGATAAAAATAAAATACGGACATGAAGGCATCATGATTATTCTCATAACAGCAACATATATAGATTTTCTCATATGATTACTTATGTTCAAGTGATGATATATTCACAATGCAAAAGTATAAATCATAAACCTTGGTGGGCTCCAACAAACTATAATCTCAGTCATTGAAGCAACTGCAATTTATCATAACATCGAAAAAAGTCTATGTCAGAGCTAAAAACCAAGTCCACATACTCAACTATCATTTAGTCCTCCATAATTGCTAACACTCACGCAATACTTGTGGTTACAGAGTTTTAATCGGACACAGAGAAAGATAGGGGCTTATAGTTTTGCCCCACAACCTTTTACCTCAAGGGTAATGTCAACAATAATGGTTCATGCTTCCCTACATCCAATTAGATATATATATATATCATGTTCTTTCCAACATGCTGAGCTTGCCAAAGGATAAAATGAAAAAGGAAAGGTGAAGATCACCGTGACTCTTGCATAAGGTAGGAGATAATAATAAAGGATAGGCCCTTCGCAGAGGGAAGCAGAGGTTGCCATGCGCTTTTATGGTTGGATGCATTAAATCTCAATGCGAAAGAACGTCACTTTATATTGCCCCTTGTGATATGAACCTTTATTATGCAGTCCGTCGCTTTTATTACTTCCACATCACAAGATCATATAAATCTTATTTCTCCCACACCAATCAATCATACATATTTGGAGCAATTTTTATTGCTTTGCACCGATGACAACTTACTTGAAGGATCTTACTCAATCCATAGGTAGATATGGTGGACTCTCATGGCAAAACTGGTTTAGGGATTTTGGAAGCACAAGTAGTATTTCTACTTGGTGCTGAGAATTTGGCTAGCATGAGGGGGAAAGGCAAGCTCAGCAAGTTAGAGGAACCATGACAACATACTTTATCTCAGATATAAGAAAGACATAACTCATTACGTTGTCTTCCTTGTCCAACATCAACTCTTTAGCATGTCATATTTTAATGAGTGCTCCCAATCATAAAAGATGTCAATGATAATATATCTATATGTGAAAACCTCTCTTTCCTTATTACTTCCTATTAATTGCAACAATGACAAAAGCTATGTCTGCCAACTCCCAACAAATTTTAATCATCATACTCTTTCTATGTGAAGTCATTACTCTCAATAAGATCAATATGAACTTTTTTGTTTCTTTTTATTATTTTTCTCTTTCTTTTATTCACCCAAGATCATGGAAAAATAATCAAGCCCTTGACTCAACACTAATCTTTATTATATATAGCTGACGGACTCGATTACATAGAGAGATCATAAAGCAAAACTCAAAACTAGATCATGCCATAAACTTTATTCTACTAGATCAAGATACTACTAATAGGATCGAACTAAGAAAAAGGGTAAAGATAGGAGTTGTGATTGTGATACGATACCGGGGCACCTCCCCCAAGCTTGGCAGTTGCCAAGGGGAGTGCCCATACCCAGATACTCAATTCTTCTTTGTTGGAGGAGACGGTGGAGGTGTTGTTGATGATGCGGGCTTGTCATCCATCTTCCAAGGCATAGATTCACCATCATAGAAAGATGATCGAGTCTCCGGAATCCTCAAATCTGCAGCCAAACTCATTCTTTTGAATCTATATTCATACTCATAGTTTTGGTTTTGAAGGTCATAGACTTGGGCTTGGAGGTGCTCGATCTTCTCATGTAGCTTGAAGATGGCATCCTCGGTGTTCTTGGCATCCGGCTTGTAGTTGTTAGTGAACTCCGCGAGTATCATGTGGCTAGCATTGATTCCACGCTCAACCACCCTTTGGCACTTGAAAACTTGTTTCTCCACTTCTTCGAGCCTCGTCTCCATGCTTCCGGTCCCCTTTGGCCCCTCTTCATCGTGGATGTGCAGCAACCCATCACGCAACTTAATGGTTTGAGGGTGCCGCAACACCTCCACGAGGTAAGGGTTGATGACCTTCTCGAAGAACTTGTCCTTGGAGGCGCTTGGGGCCGTCATGATGACCTAGATCTGTCAGAGAAACAACTCGAAACAAAAACAGGAGATTTTTTACGTGATACGGGAGTCCAAACCTTCGGGAGGTTATATAATGAATTTTTATCGACCAAAATATGTAACGTACAAGAAAACAGAGTTCGGAAGGCACACGAGGTGCTCACGAGGTAGGGGGCGCGCCCAGGGGGTAGGGCGCGCCCACCACCCTTGTGGGGCCCTCGTGTCCTTCCCGGACTGCTACTTATTTTTCTATTTTTCTAAATATTCTAAAACAGAGAAATATTGCCTTAAAAATTGTTTTGGAGTAGGTTTACTTACCGTACCACATACCTATTTCTTTTCGGAGTCTGAAACGGTCTGGAAGGTGTCCCTTATGTATTCCTCCGGGGTTACGGTTTCAATAATATTGGTTTCAACATTTATGGGATTACCTGAGATATAATGTTTGATTATTTGACCGTTTACCACCTTAGGATTTGTGCCCTCGAAGTTGTTGGTTTTTATGGCACCGGAACGATAGACTTCCTCGATAACATAGGGGCCTTCCCATTTAGAGAGAAGTTTTCCTGCAATTTTTTTAAAAAGAGAGTTGTATAGCAATACATAATCACCTACATTAAACTCACACTTTTGTATCCTTTTGTCATGCCATCTTTTAACATTTTCTTTAAACAACTTGGCATTTTCATAAGCTTGGGTTCTCCATTCATCAAGTGAGCTAATATCAAATAACCTCTTCTCACCGGCAAGTTTAAAATCATAGTTGAGCTCTTTAATAGCCCAATATGCCTTATGCTCTAGTTAGAGAGGTAAGTGACATGCTTTTCCATAAACCATTTTATACAGAGACATACCCATAGGATTTTTGTATGCAGTTCTATAAGCCCATAATGCATCACCAAGTTTCTTAGACCAATTCTTTCTAGACCTATTAACAGTATTTTGCAAAATTAATTTGAGCTCTCTATTGCTCAACTCTACTTGACCACTAGACTGTGGGTGATAAGGAGATGCAATTCTATGATTAACATCATATTTAGCAAGCATTTTACGGAAAGCACCATGAATAAAGTGTGAACCACCATCAGTCATTAAATATCTAGGGACTCCAAATCTCAGAAAAATAACTTCTTTAAGCATTTTAATAGAAGTGTTATGATCAGCACTACTAGTTGGAATAGCTTCTACCCACTTAGTAACGTAATCAATAGCAACTAAAATATGTGTGTATCCATTAGAGGCAGGAAAAGGTCACATATAATCAAAGCCCCAAACATCAAACGGTTCAATAACAAGTGAATAATTCATAGGCATTTCTTGACGTCTACTAATATTACCAATTCTTTGACATTCATCACAAGACAAGACAAAATTACGGGCATCCTTGAAGAGAGTAGGCCAATAAAAACCAGATTGCAATACCTTATGTGCAGTTCTATCTCCAGCGTGGTGTCCTCCATAAGTTTCGGAATGGCACTTGCGTAGGATCTGTTCCTATTCATGCTCAGGTACACAATGTCTAATAACACCATCTACTCCTTCTTTATAAAGATGTGGGTCATCCCAAAAGTAATGTCTCAAGTCATAGAAAAACTTTTTCTTTTGCTGGTATGTGAAGCTAGGTGGTATAAACTTAGCAACAATATAATTAGCATAATCAGCATACCATGGAGTACTACGATAAGTATGTATAACATTTAATTGTTCATCGGGAAAGTCATCACTAATAGGTAGTGGGTCATCAAGAACATTCTCTAACCTAGACAAGTTGTCTGCAACGGGGTTCTCAGCTCCCTTTCTATCAACAATATGCAAATCAAATTCTTGTAGCAAGAGAACCCATCTAATAAGTCTAGGTTTAGCATCTTTCTTTTCCATAAGGTATTTAATAGCAGCATGATCAGTGTGAATAGTTACTTTAGAATCAACAATATAAGGTCTGAACTTATCACAAGCAAATACAACTGCTACAAGCTCTTTTTCAGTAGTAGCATAATTTCTTTGAGCATTGTCTAGAGTCTTACTAGCATAATCAATAACATTTAATTTATTATCAACTCTTTGCCCTAGAACAGCACCTACAGCATAATCACTAGCATCACACATAATTTCAAAGGGTAAATTCCAATCAGGTGGCTGAACAATAGGTGCAGAGACTAATGCTTTCTTAAGTATTTCAAATGCTTCTACACAATCATCATCAAAGACAAATGGTATATCTTTTTTGCAATAAATTAGTCAGAGGCCGAGAAATTTTTGAGAAGTCCTTAATGAACCTCCTATAAAATCCAGCGTGACCAAGGAAACTTCTTATACCTTTGATGTCCTTGGGACATGGCATCTTTTCAATAGCATCAACCTTGGCTTTATCAACTTCAATACCTCTTTCAGAAACTTTGTGCCCCAAGACAATTCCTTCATTAACCATAAAGTGGCACTTTTCCCAATTCAAGACAAGATTAGTTTCTTCACATCTCTGTAAAACTCGATCAAGATTGCTCAAGCAATCATCAAAATAGGAACCATAGACGGAAAAATCGTCCATGAAAACCTCACAAATCTTTTCACAAAAGTCAGAGAATATAGCGATCATGCATCTTTGAAAGGTAGCAGGTGCATTACATAAACCAAAAGGCATATATCTATAAGCAAAAGTACCAAAAGGGCATGTAAAAGTAGTCTTTGATTGATCTCTAGCCGACACAGGTATTTGAGAGAAACCAGAATAACCATCTAGAAAGCAGTAGTGTGTATGTTTGCATAATCTTTCTAGCATTTGATCAATAAAAGGTAAGGGGTAATGATCTTTCTTAGTAGCTTTATTTAATTTGCGGAAATCAATTACCATCCTATAACCTGTGATAATTCTTTGTGGAATCAATTCATCTTTATCATTAGGAACAACAGTAATATCTCCCTTCTTAGGGACACAATGGACAGGACTTGCCGACTCACTATCAGCAACGGGATAGATTATACCTACCTCCAGAAGCTTGAGTATTTCTTTTCTTACCACTTCTTTCATTTTAGGATTCAGACGTTGTTGAGGATTACGAATTGGTTTGGCATTTGCTTCCAAATTTATTTTATGTTGACATAGAGTGGGACTAATGCCCTTAAGATCATCAAGAGTATATACAATAGCAGCACGATGCTTCTTTAGAGTTTTCAATAATCTTTCTTCTTCATGCTCTGAAAGGTTAGCACTAATAATAACAGGATATATCTTCTTTTTATCAAGATAAGCATATTTAAGATTATCAGGTAAAGGTTTAAGCTCAAACACGGGATCACCCTTGGGTGGAGGAGGATCCCCTAAAATTTCAACAGGCAAGTTATGTTGCAGAATAGGTTCCTGTTTAAAGAATACTTCATCTATTTCCGTTCTTTCATTCATGAACATATCATTTTCATGGTCTAGCAAATAGTGTCCTAAAGGATCACTAGGAGGTACGGCAATAGAAGCGAGACCAATAATTTCATCCTTGCTAGGCAATTCTTCCTCATGATGTTGTTTACTGAATTTAGAGAAATTAAACTCATGAACCATATCATCCAAGCCAATAGTAACAACATTCTTTGTGCAATCTATGGTAGCATTGACAGTATTTAAGAAGGGTCTGCCAAATATAATGGGACAAAAACTATCTTGTGGGGAACCAAGAACAAGAAAATCAGCAGGATATTTAGTTTTCCCACACAAGACTTCAACATCTCTAACAATTCCCATTAGTGCAATAGTATCTCTATTAGCAAGTTTAATTGTGACATCAATACCTTCTAACTCAGCAGGTGCCATTTCATTCTTAATTTCTTCATATAAGTCAATAGGTATTACACTAGCACTAGCACCCATATCACATAAGCCATGATAACAATGATCTCCTATTTTAACAGAAATAACAGGCACGCCTACACAGGTCTATGTTTATCTTTATCACAAGGTTTAGCAATTCTAGCAGTTTCACCTTCGAACTGAATAACATGCCCATCAATATTATCAGACAAGAGATCTTTAAAAATAGCAATATTAGGTTCTACTTTAACTTGCTCAGGAGGTGTATAAGTTCTAATATTGCTTTTACGAACAACAGTTGAAGCTTTAGCATGATCCCTTACTCTAACAGGGAAAGGTGGTTTCTCAACATAAGAAGTAGGAACAATAGGATCATTATAAGTGACAGTCTTTTCTTCAACTTTAATAGGTGCAGCTACTTTTACTTCTATGGGAGGATGATATTTAAACCACTTCTCCTTAGGGAGATCAACATAAGTAGCAAAAGATTCACAGAAAGAAGCTACTATCTCAGAGTCAAGTCCATATTTAGTGCTAAACTTACGGAAAATATCGGTGTCCATAAAAGATTTAACACAATCAAACTTAGGTGTCATACCTGACTCCTTACCTTCGTCGAGGTCCCAATCTTCAGAGTTGTGTTTAATTCTATCCAATAAATTCCATCTGAATTCAATAGTCTTCATCATAAAAGAGCCAGCACAAAAAGTATCGATCATGGTGCGATTGTTTTTAGAAAGTCGAGCATAAAAACTCTGCATAATTATTTCTCTCGGGAGCTCATGATTGGGGCATGAATATAACATTGATTTAAGCCTCCCCCAAGCTTGAGCGATGCTTTCTCCTTCACGAGGCCAGAAATTATATATATAATTGCGATCACGATGAACAAGATGCATAGGGTAATACTTTTGATGAAATTCCAACTTCAATCTTTTATAGTCCCATGATCTCATATCATCACATAGCCTATACCATACCAATGTGTCTCCCTTCAAAGATAAAGGGAAGACCTTCTTCTTAGCAACATCATCGGGTATACCTGCAAGCTTAAATAATCCACAAACTTCGTCCACATATATTAAGTGCTCATCAGGATGCTTTGTTCCATCTCCTGTAAAAGGGTTAACTAGCAGTCTTTTCATCATACCCGAAGGAAATTCAAAAGGAGTTTCATTTTCAATAGGTTCAGTAGGTTGAGGAGCAACTCTTTGCTCTACTGGACGGGGTGAAGATACCCCGAACAAGCCCCTCAGAGAATTACTTTCCATAGTAACAAGTGATAGTAAATTTCAGCACATTGTATAAATTTTTCCTTACCAAATTTGTGACGCCCCAAGACCGGAGCTTCAGATGCCTTCCAGGGTTTCCGAGATGCGTTGTGTGTATTGTTTCGTCTGTTGCATTCATCTTTTCATCATGTGCATTGCATCATGTCATCATTGTTTGCTTTGCATCGTGCCTCTTGCCATTTTGCATTTCATCTTTATCACCATGTGCATTGCATTCGTCATGATGTTGTCTTGCTCGATTCTTGTCATTTGTATCAACCCCTTTCCATCTCTCAAAAATCTACCAATGTGTCATCACCGCCTTCTTCCTTCTTATTCCTTTCATTTTTTTTGCTAGTGCCATTTTCTGTCGTCCTTAAATGTTCGTTCTTTTCCTTTTAACCATACACCTTTCCTTTAACCTCTCTGTTAAATTTCAGATCCTTTGGAGTTGTTTTGGTTAGGTTCAAAAATGCCTCAAGTTTGAATCATATTTAAACTTGTTTTATTTTTGTACCTCTAAAAATATCCAAGACAATTTTATCAAATAGAGTATAGTTTCAGGAGTTTGAGGATATTTTTATATCTAAAAAACTCCTCTTCTAGCCCCTCGCCTTTTTCTTTTATTGTAACTGTTTATCTAAATAAACAGGAAGGAAATGATAAAAGAAAATAAGCTATTTCAGAGAGAGAGAGATAGCAGCGGTGCCCTTGGGCCTCTCTGTTCAAGCTCAGCAACCTGGGTTTTCTCCCTCTTGTGCCGGCCCAAGGCCAAGGCCCAGCCAGCCCCACTAGTTAACCCTAGCTTGCCCGATTCCATCTCCTCTCTCCCAGCGATCTCCCTCGCGCCGCCAGGAGATAGCGGGCGATGCTGCCTCGCTCGATCTCCCCTCCCCTCCTTCCACCTAGCGCGCACCAAGCTCCTCCGCCATGGCCTTCCTCCACCATCGCTGGTCTACTACCCCCTCCTCGACCCGCCACCAGGGAGGAGTCCCGCTCGGTCCCCCGCGTCCTCCTCACGCTGTGCCCTCTCCTACCTCCCGCGCTGCCTTGCCCCGCCATGAACGCCTGCAAGACCTCCTCCGTGCCGACCCACCTCCATGGCCGCCGAGCCACCGCCTTACGCCATCCGTGCGTCACCCCACTACAGCGTCCTGCTTCGCCCGACGCCGCTGCGCGCCAAGTCCCTCAACCGGAGCGCCGCGCCTCTGCCGTCACCGCACCAAGTTCCCTGCTCCTGCCGCCGGAGCCCTGCACCACGCCGCGTCCTCAAGTGCCCCGCCTCGTCGCCGGCCCTTGCTCTACCTCGTCGCACCTCTCTCCTCATCGCCCGATCTGGACGCTGGGTCCCGAGCGCCTCGACCCCTCGTCTGCTTGCCGGAGCAGCAACAGCAGCCCATGCACTGCCCGGGCCTCCCGTGCTGCCTGGCGAGTTCCTGCCCGACCTCCTCGTTGACCTCTGTCACCAGTCCAACAAGCAGCGCCTTCGGGTTTTTGTTTCTTCGCCAAGTCCCTGATCCGATGTACACACATGCAACATTGACGACCGTCAAGTACCTATGACCGAAGACCAAATACCCTTTTGGATACGCCAAGTACCACGACTTCGCCTCTTGCTCGACAAGTATCGCACTGAACGCCAAGTACCAGGACGTTGAGGAACCGCCAAGTTCATCTACGTGCGTGTACGACTACACATCCGGGATGTGTCGAGTACCTCTACGGAAGAACCGAACGTCTACGAACCGTGTATGACGACCGTTGCCAAAGTCCTTCAAGTGAACGACTACTTCCATGACGATACGAGTACAACCACCGTCAACGTGCATTTTGCCAAGTACCTCTACCATCGACCCCGTGGATGCCAAGTTCCTCGTCGTGACCCCGAACATCTACGAACTGTGTACAACTACGAAACATAGCCACTACTTCCACTACAACCGTCCCGATAACGTCCACTTCCCCTACACCGCTCCGAACTTGCTCTGTTCCAAAAAGGTGCGCTTCAAAGGTATACCGCCGATAACGATCGCCCGTGGACGAATGCATGTGTGGTGTATGAGATGCCCGTGTTTGCTCTATGTCGGAGTTGTTCGTTGCACGAAGCCCCTCTTTTGCCTTGCCACCGTCTTGTGGGACACCCGGCTACCGGGATCGCCCCACCATCTGTTGACACACTCACACCCACTCCCTTTTGCACCGGTATCCCTGTGACCTACCGGATCACTGATATGTTGCCGTGGCATCATTTTTGGATTAGTTGCTGTGGCATCCCTTTCCTTTCCACCACGGTGACAAATGCTTCATAATGCTCCTGTCAACTTTTAATAAAAATTGCATAAACTTGCACATGTGAACCGCATCATGTTAACAACTTTGAAACATTTAAAATTGTTGTTTGCATTAATTACTAAATGCATATGGGGATTTACTAGAATTGTTGCTTGTTGTTCCGGCCTCATTTAAACTTGCCTAAATGTTTAGTTTGTTATGCTACACCTCTTGCCATGTTAACCAACATTTAATTTTGTTGGGTACTTAAACGAGATCGAACTAAATAACTTGTTGTGGTGTTTCGTTAATATGCAACTCGTTGCATATTGATCTCCACTTAATTTGTAGAATTGCTTGTGCACTTTGCCATGCCATGCCTCATTAAACCGGACATGCATCATACTTGTTGCGCATCATGCCATGATTTTGTGGTGGTTGTTTACTATGTTGTTTGCTCCTTTCCGGTGTTGCTTCTTCAGGTTGGTTCCGATAACATCGTGTTGTGAGGATTCGTTCGACTACGTCCGTTTATCTTCTTCATGGACTCGTTCTTCTTCCTTGCGGGATCTCGGGCAAGATGACCATACCCTCGAAATCACTTCTATCTTTGCTTGCTAGTTGCTCGCTCTTTTGCTATGCCTATGCCGCGATACCTACCACTTGCTATATCATGCCTCCCATATTGTTAAGCCAAGCCTCTAACCCACCTTGTCCTAGCAAACCGTTGTTTGGCTATGTTACCGCTTTGCTCAGCCCCTCTTATAGCGTTGTTAGTTGCAGGTGAAGATTGAAGTTTGTTCCTTGTTGGAACATGGCTATGTTGTTTCTTGTTGGAACATGGATATTTGTTGGGATATCACAATATCTCTTATTTAATTAATGCATCTATATACTTGGTAAAGGGTGGAAGGCTCGGCCTTATGCCTGGTGTTTTGTTCCACTCTTGCCGCCCTAGTTTCCGTCATACCGGTGTTATGTTCCCGGATTTTGCGTTCCTTACGCGGTTGGGTTATAATGGGAACCCCTTGACAGTTCGCCTTAAATAAAACTCCTCCAGCAATGCCCAACATTGGTTTTACCATTCGCCACCTAGCCTCTTTTTCCCTTCGGTTCTGCAGACTCAAGGGTCATCTTTATTTTAACACCCCCCCCCCCCGGGCCAGTGCTCATCTGAGTGTTGGTCTGAACTGGGCAGCCTACGGGACCACCTCGGGGCAACTTGAGGGTTGGTTTTACTCGTAGCTTGACCTATCTGAGTGTGCCCTGAGAACGATATATGTGCAGCTCCTATCGGGATTTGTCGGCACATTCGGGCGGTGTTGCTGGACTTGTTTTACCATTGTCGAGGATGTCTTGTAACTGGGATTCCGAGCCTGATCGGGTCTTCCCGCTAGAAGGAATATCCTTCGTTGACCGTGAGAGCTTGTGATGGGCTAAGTTGGGACACCCCTGCAGGGTTTTGAACTTTCGAAAGTCATGCCCGCGGTTATGGGCAGATGGGAATTTGTTAATGTCCGGTTGTAGAAAACCTGAAGTTGACCTTAATTAAAATACATCAACCGCGTGTGTAACCGTGATGGTCTCTTCTCAGCGGAGTCCGGGAAGTGAACACGGTGTTGGAGTTATGCTTCACGTAGGTTGTTTCTAGGATCACTTCTTGATCATAGTTGTTCGACCGTGCTTTTGCCTTCTCTTCTCGCTCTCATTTGCGTACGTTAGCCACCAAATACGCTAGTCGCTTGCTGCAGCTCCACCTCATACCTTTTTACCTTACCCATAAGCTTAAATAGTCTTGATCGCGAGGGTGTGAGATTGCTGAGTCTCCATGACTCACAGATACTTCCAAAACCAGCTTGCAGGTGTCGTTGAACCGTCCAGATGACGCAACCAAGCTCAAGGAGGAGCTCGCTGAAGATCTTGCCCTTTGTGTTGTTTCGTTCTAGTTGATCAGTAGCGGAGCCCAGTTGGGGTCGATCGGGGATCTGTGTAACATTTGGGGTAGTCTTCTTTTATTTTGGTTTCGTAGCCGGACCTTGTTTGTATCTGGATGATGTAATGCTTTATTCATGTAATTGTGTGAAGTGGCGATTGTAAGCCAATTATGTATCTCTTTCCCTTATGTATTACATGGGTTGTGTGAAGATTACCTCACTTGCGACATTGCTTTCAATGCGTTTATGCCTCTAAGTCGTGCTTCGACACGTGGGAGATATAGCCGCATCGAGGGCGTTACAAAATTCCACCTACAAAAGGCGTAACACTCCCCGGCAACGGCTCCAGAATAGAGTCTTGATGACCCACAAGTATAGGGGATCTATCATAGTCCTTTTGATAAGTAAGAGTGTCGAACCCAACGAGGAGCAGAAGGAAATGATAAGCGGTTTTCAGCAAGGTATTCTCTGCAAGTACTGAAATAAGTGGTAACAGATAGTTTTGTGATAAGATAGATTGTAATGAGCAACAAGTAACAAAAGTAAATAAAGTGCAGCAAGGTGGCCCAATCCTTTTGTAGCAAAGCACAAGCCAGAACAAACTCTTATAATAGGAAAAGCGCTCCCGAGGACACATGGGAATATCGTCAAGCTAGTTTTCATCACGTTCATATGATTCGCGTTCGATACTTTGATAATTTGATATGTGGGTGGACCGGTGCTTAGGCGATGTTCTTACTTGAACAAGCATCCCTCTTATGATTAACCTCTATTGCAAGCATCCGCAACTACAACAAAAGTATTAAGGTAAACCTAACCATAGCATGAAACATATGGATCCAAATCAGCCCCTTACCAAGCAACGCATAAACTAGGGTTTAAGCTTCTGTCACTCTAGCAACCCATCATCTACTTATTACTTCCCAATGCCTTCCTCTAGGCCCAAATAATGGTGAAGTGTTATGTAGTCGACGTTCACATAACACCACTAGAGGCTAGACAACATACATCTTATCAAAATATCAAACGAATACCAAATTCACGTGACTACTCATAACAAGACTTCTCCCTTGACCTCGGGAACGAACGTAATTACTCACAAAGCATATTCATGTTCATAATCATAGGGGCAATAATATGCATATAGGATTTGAACATATGATCTTCCACCAATTAAACTAACTAGCATCAACTACAAGGAGTAATCAACACTACTAGCAACCTACTAGCACCAATCCCGGACTTTGAGACAAGAATTGGATACAAGAGATGAACTAGGGTTTGGAGATGAGATGGTGCTGGTGAAGATGTTGATGGAGATTGCCCTCTCCCGATGAGAGGAGCGTTAGTGATGACGATGGTGATGATTTCCCCCTCCGGGAGGGAAGTATCTCCGGCAGAATAGCTCTGTCGGAGCTCTAGATTGGATCCGCCAAGGTTCCGCCTCATGGCGGCGGAGTCTCGTCCCGAAAAGTTCCTTCTTATTTTTTTTCTCATCAAAAGACTTCATATAGGAGAAGATGGGCGACGGAGAGCCACCAGGGGGGCCACGAGGTAGGGGGCGCGCCCTAGGGGGGGCGCCCCCACCCTCGTGAGAAGGGTGTGGGCCCCTGGCCTTCATCTTTTGCGAGGATTTTTATTTATTTATTTTAAGACGTTCCATGGAGTTTCAGGACTTTTGGAGTTGCGCAGAATAGGTCTCTAATATTTGCTCCTTTTCCAGCCCAGAATTCCAGCTGCTGGCATTCTCCCTCTTTATGTAAACCTTGTAAAATAAGAGAGAATAGCCATAAGTATTGTGACATAAAGTGAAATAACGGTCCATAATGCAATAAATATCGATATAAAAGCATCATGCAAAATGGACGTATCAATAGCACACAAGGTATTCCTCCGGTATCCGGGAGTTGCATAATCTCATAGTCGAAGGGATATGTATTTGACATGAAGAAAGCAATAGCAATAAAACTGAATGATCAACATGCTTAGCTAACGGATGGGTCTTGTCCATCACATCATTCTCCTAATGATGTGATCCCATTCATCAAATGACAACACATGTCTATGGTTAGGAAACTTAACCATCTTTGATTAACGAGCTAGTCTAGTAGAGGCTTACTAGGGACACGGTGTTTTGTCTATGTATTCACACATGTATCAAGTTTCCGGTTAATAAAATTCTAGCATGAATAATAAACATTTATCATGATATAAAGAAATATAAAATAACAACTTTAGTATTGCCTCTAGGGCATATTTCCTTCATGACTCAAGCTCCTGGCACCCGTAAAACTCGCAGTGGAGGAGGACCTTGCACTGCAGTTTGTTGTCGGTGAAGAGGTCGTTGAGCTTGGTCCAGATAGCGTAGGCATCGTCGTCATCATCCACCACAGTGTGGAAGAGGTCCTTGGAGATGGTGAGGTAGAACCAGCGGATGATGGTGGCGTTGAGGATCATCCACTCCTCTTGTGAATCATGAGGCTCGAGTCCACGGTGCCATCGGCGTGGCCGTTGATACGTCTCCAACATATCTACTTTTCCAAACACTTTTGCCCTTGTTTTGGACTCTAACTTGCATGATTTGAATGGAACTAACCCGGACTGACGTTGTTTTCAACAGAATTGCCATGATGTTATTTTTGTGCAGAAATAAAAGTTCTTGGAATGACCTGAAACTTCACGGAGAATATTTTTGGAACATATAAAAAATACTAGCGAAAGAATCAAGGCCATGGGGGTCACACCCCGTCCACGAGGGTGTGGCGCGCCTACCCCCCCCCCCTAGGCGCGCCCCCTGCCTCGTGGGCCCCCTGGTGCTCCACCGACCTCAACTCCTACTCCATATATTCACGTTCGGGGAGAAAAAAATCAGAGAGAATGATTCATTGCGTTTTACGATATGGAGCCACCGCTAAGCCCTAATCTCTCTCGGGAGGGCTGATCTGGAGTCCGTTCGGGGCTCCGGAGAGGGGAATCCGTCGCCATCGTCATCATCAACCTTCCTCCATCACCAATTTCATGATGCCCACCACTGTGTGTGAGTAATTCCATCGTAGGCCTGTTGGACGGTGATGGGTTGGACGAGATTTATCATGTAATCGAGATAGTTTTGTTAGGGTTTGATCCCTAGTATCCATTATGTTCTGAGATTGATGTTGCTATGACTTTGCTATGCTTAATGCTTGTCACTAGGGCCCGAGTGCCATGATTTCAGATCTGAACCTATTATGTTTTCATGAATATATGTGAGTTCTTGATCCTATCTTGCAAGTCTATAGTCACCTATTATGTGTTATGATCCGTTAACCCCGAAGTGACAATAATCGGGATACTTACCGGTGATGACCGTAGTTTGAGGAGTTCATGTATTCACTAAGTGTTAATGCTTTGGTCCGGTACTCTTTAAAAGGAGGCCTTAGTATCCCTTATTTTCCAATAGGACCCCGCTACCACAGGAGGGTAGGACAAAAGATGTCATGCAAGTTATTTTCCATAAGCACGTATGACTATATTCGGAATACATGCCTACATACATTGATGAACTGGAGCTAGTTCTGTGTCACCCTATGTTATAACTATTGCATGAGGAATCGCATCCGACATAATTATCCATCACTGATCCATTGCCTACAAGCTTTTCATATATTGATCTTCGCTTATTTACTTTTTCGTTGCTACTGTTACAATCACTATAAAACCAAAACTGCTACCGTTACTTTTGTCATCGTTACCACTACTATCATATTACTTTGCTACTGAATACTTTGCTGCATATATTAAGTTTCTAGGTGTGGTTGAATTGACAACTCAGCTGCTAATACTTGAGAATATTCTTTGGATCCCCTTGTGTCGAATCAATAAATTTGGGTTGAATACTCTACCCTCAAAAATTGTTGCGATCCCCTATACTTGTGGGTTATCAAGACTATTTTCTAGGGCCGTTGCCGGGGAGCATAGCTATATTCTTTGAGTCACTTGGGATTTATATCTGCTGATCACTATGAAGAACTTGAAAGATAAAAGAATCAAGATTTTTCCCTCAACTACGAGGGGAGGTAAGGAATTGCCATCTAGCTCTACTTGATTCACCTTATGTTTTGAGTAAACTTGTGACACCTACTCCTACTATTCATTCTGATATGTCGCATGTTATCGATGATGCCACTTCTGCTATGCATGATGCTTATGATGAAACTACTTCTATGCTTGATAATACCGTGCCATTAGGTGAATTTCTTGATGAACAACTTGCTAGGGTTAGAGAGAATGAAATTATTGAAACTGATAATATTGATGAAAGTGATGATGAAGATTCTCCCCCTAGATATGAATTGCCTGTTGTGCCTAAGGGTTATGTTATGGATGAAGAAACTGCTAGAGACTTCTTAGCTTGCAATGATAGATCTGATCTTAAGAAATTATTAGCTAAGCTTAAAGAAAAATCCTTGAATGCTAGAATGAAACATGACCCTGCTTTTGCTACTTCACCTATCTTTATTACTGATAAGGATTATGATTTCTCTGTCGATCCTGAGTTAATTACTTTGGTTGAATCTGATACTTTTTATGGCTATGAATCTGAAACTGTTGTGGCACATCTTACTAAATTAAATGATATAGCCACCCTGTTTACTCATGATGAGAAAACTCGCTATTACTTTATCCTTAAGTTGTTTCCGTTCTCATTAAAGGGTGATGCTAAAACATTGTTTAATTCTCCTGATCCTGGTTGTGTGCATAGTCCCGAGGATATGATTTATTACTTCTCTGCTAAATATTTCCCCGCTCATAAGAAACAAGTTGCCTTAAGGGAAATATATAATTTTGTGCAAATTTAAGAAGAGAGTCTCCCACAAGCTTGGGGGAGGCTTCTCCAATTACTTAATGCTTTGCCTGATCATCCTCTCAAGAAAAACAAAATACTTGATATCTTTTCTAATGGACTAACCGATGTTGGGTAACGTAGTAATTTCAAAAAAATTCCTACGCACACGCAAGATCATGGTGATGCATAGCAACGAGAGGGGAGAGTGTTGTCTACGTACCCTCGTAGACCGACAGCGGAAGCGTTATGACAAAGCGGTTGATGTAGTCGTACGTCTTCACGGCCCAACCGATCAAGCACCAAATCAACTAAACCATGTCCGATCATCACGTGAGATGGAGTAGTTTCATTGGTGAACATCGCTATGTTGATCATATCTACTATATGATTCACGCTCGACCTTTCGGTCTTCGTGTTCCGAGGCCATATCTGTATATGCTTGGCTCGTCAAGTATAACCTGAGTATTCTGCGTGTGCAACTGTTTTGCACCCATTGTATTTGAACGTAGAGCCTATCACACCCGATCATCACGTGGTGTCTCAGCACGAAGAACTTTCGCAATGGTGCATACTCAGGGAGAACACTTCTTGATAATTAGTGAGAAATCATCTTAAAATGCTACCGTCAAACTAAGCAAAATAAGATATATAAAAAGATAAACATCATATGCAATCAAAATATGTGACATGATATGGCCATCATCATCTTGCGCCTTTGATCTCCATCTCCAAAGTACTGTCATGATCTCTATCGTCACTGGCATGACACCATGATCTTCATCATCTTGATCTATATCAATGTGTCGTCACGTGGACGTCTCGCCAACTATTGCTCTTGCAACTATTGCTATCGCATAGCGATAAAGTAAAGCAATTATTTGGCGCTTACATCTTATGCAATAAAGAGACGACCATAAGGCTTTTGCCAGTAGCCGATAACTTCAACAAAACATGATCATCTTATATAAAAACTTATAACTCATCACGTCTTGACCATATCACATCACAACATGCCCTGCAAAAACAAGTTAGACGTCCTCTACTTTGTTGTTGCAAGTTTTACGTGGCTGCTACGGGCATAGCAAGAACCAATCTTACCTACGCATCAAAACCACAACGATAGTTTGTCAAGTTGGTGTTGTTTTAACCTTCGCAAGGACCGGGCGTAGCCACACTCGGTTCAACTAAAGTTGGAGAAACTGACACCCACCAGCCACCTATGTGCAAAGCACGTCGGTAGAACCAGTCTCGCGTAAGCGTACGCGTAATGTCGGTCCGGGCCGCTTCATCCAACAATTCCGCCGAACCAAAGTATGACATGCTGGTAAGCAGTATGACTTATATCACCCACAACTCACTTGTGTTCTACTCGTGCAAATAACATCAACACATAAAACCTAGGCTCAGATGCCACTGTTAGGTAACGTAGTAATTTCAAAAAAATTCCTACGCACACGCAAGATCATGGTGATGCATAGCAATGAGAGGGGAGAATGTTGTCTACGTACCCTCGTAGACCGACAGCGGAAGCGTTATGACAACGCGGTTGATGTAGTCATACGTCTTCACGGCCCAACCCATCAAGCACCGAAACTACGGCACCTCCGAGTTTTAGCACACGTTCAGCTCGATGACGATCCCCGGACTCCGATCCAGCAAAGTGTCGGGGAAGAGTTCCATCAGCACGACGGCGTGGTGACGATCTTGATGTTCTACCGTCGCAGGGCTTCGCCTAAGCACCGCTACAATATTATCGAGGAGTATGGTGGAAGGGGGCACCGCACACGGCTAAGAAAACGATCACGAGGATCAACTTGTGTGTCTATGGGGTGCCCCCTGCCCCCATATATAAAGGAGTGGAGGAGGGGAGGGCCGGCCCTCTCTATGGCGCGCCCTAGGGGAGTCCTACTCCCACCGGGAGTAGGATTCCCCCTTTCCTAGTCCAACTAGGAGTCCTTCCATGTAGTAGGAGTAGGACACAAGGAAGGGGAAGAGGGAAGAGAAGGAAGGAGGGGGCGCCGCCCCTCCCCCTAGTCCAATTCGGACCAGTCAATGGGGGGGGCGCGTCCTGCCTCTCTCTCTCCCCTAAAGCCCAATAAGGCCCATATACTTCTTCCCCCGTATTCCCGTAACTCCCCGGTACTCCGAAAAATACCCGAACCACTCGGAACCTTTTCGATGTCCGAATATAGTCGTCCAATATATCGATCTTTACGTCTCGACCATTTCGAGACTCCTTGTCATGTCCCCGATCTCATCCGGGACTTCGAACTCCTTTGGTACATCAAAACTCATAAACTCATAATATAACTGTCATCGAAACCTTAAGCGTGCGGACCCTACGGGTTCGAGAACAATGTAGACATGACCGAGACACGTCTCCGGTCAATAACCAATAGCGGAACCTGGATGCTCATATTGGCTCCTACATATTCTACGAAGATCTTTATCGGTCAGACCGCATAACAACATACGTTGTTCCCTTTGTCATCGGTATGTTACTTGCCCGAGATTCGATCGTCGGTATCTCAATACCTAGTTCAATCTCGTTACC
Organism: Triticum urartu; assembly: GCF_003073215.2. Taxonomy (NCBI): domain Eukaryota; kingdom Viridiplantae; phylum Streptophyta; class Magnoliopsida; order Poales; family Poaceae; genus Triticum; species Triticum urartu. Next base: position 307,340,811 of record NC_053024.1, read on the forward strand.
GGCAAGTCTCTTTACTCATTTCGTAATACATCATCTCGCAACTAACTCATTAGTTGCAATGCTTGCAAGGCTTATGTGATGTGCATTACCGAGAGGGCCCAGAGATACCTCTCCGACAATTGGAGTGACAAATCCTAATCTCGAAATACGCCAACCCAACATGTACCTTTGGAGACACCTGTAGAGCCCCTTTATAATCACCCAGTTACGTTGTGACGTTTGGTAGCACACAAAGTGTTCCTCCGGCAAATGGGAGTTGCATAATCTCATAGTCATAGGAACATGTATAAGTCATGAAGAAAGCAATAGCAACATACTAAACGATCGGGTGCTAAGCTAATGGAATGGGTCATGTCAATCACATCATTCTCCTAATGATGTGATCCCGTTAATCAAATGACAACTCATGTCTATGGTTAGGAAACATAACCATCTTTAATCAACGAGCTAGTCAAGTAGAGGCATACTAGTGACACTCTGTTTGTCTATGTATTCACACATGTATTATGTTTCCGGTTAATACAATTCTAGCATGAATAATAAACATTTATCATGATATAAGGAAATATATAATAACTTTATTATTGCCTCTAGGGCATATTTCCTTCAACCGATGCTTCCAGAGACTACCTGGATAGTTGTGCTGGTTGTGTTTTCAAGGAAAGAACTTTTGATCAAGCTGAATTGCTATTGAATAATATGTTGGGTAATGAAGATGATTGGACACTTCCTGAACCAACTCCTAAGCCAACTCCGAAGAAAAGGAGTATTCTATTTCTCAGTCCTGAAGATATGCAAGAGGCAAAGAAATCTATGAAAGAAAAAAGGTATTAAAGCTGAAGATGTTAAGAATTTACCACCTATTGAAGAAATACATGGTCTTGATAACCCGACACAGTTAGTAAAGGTAAATTCTCTCTATAGATTTGATGAAGGTGATATTCCTCGTAATAAGTCTGCTAGCCAATGCTTGGATGAGTTTGATAATTTTATTGTTAAACAAGAAAACTTTAATGCTTATATTGGTAGACAATTGAAACGCAATGCTGATATGCTTGAACACTTGAGTGATTATATGTCTAGAGTTAAAGGTGAACTTAAACTTATTAGTAAACATGCTTCTATGGTTACCACTCAAGTAGAACAAGTACTTAAGGCTCAGAACGATTTGCTCAATGAATTAAATAATAAGAAAAATGATAATGGTGTTAGAGTTATGACTAGAGGGGGTAAAATGACTCAAGAACCTTTGTATCCTGAGGGCCACCCTAAGAGAATTGAGCAAGATTCTCACATAACTAATGTTGATGCACCTAGTTCTTCTAAGAAGAAGAAAAAGAAAAATGATATGACTTTGCATGCTTCTAGTGAACCTGTTGTTGACACACCTGAGAATCCCAATGATATTTCTATTTCTCATGCTGAAACACAATCTGGTAATGAACATGAACGTAGTGATAATATTAATGATGGTGTTCATGTTGATGCTCAACCTAGTAATAACAATGATGTAGAGATTGAACCTGTTGTTGATCTTGATAACCCACAATCAAAGAATCAATGTTATGATAAGAGAGACTTCATTGCTAGGAAGCATGGGAAAGAAAGAGAACCATGGGTTCAGAAACTCGTGCCTTTTCCTCCTAAACCATCCAAGAAAAAGGATGATGAGGATTTTGAGCGCCTTGCTGAAATGATTAGACCTATCTTTTTGGGTATGCGTTTGACTGATATGCTTAAAATGAATCCTTATGCTAAGTACATGAAGGATATTGTTACTAATAAAAGAAAGATGTCGGAAGCTAAAATTTCCACCATGCTTGCTAATTACACTTTTAAAGGTGGAATACCAAAGAAACTTGGAGATCTAGGAGTACCAACTATACCATGCTCCATTAAAAGAAACTATGTTAAAACTATTTTATGTGATCTTGGAGCCGGTGTTAGAGTTATGCCTCTCTCTTTATATCATAGACTTGAATTGAATAAGTTGACACCTACTGAAATATCTTTGCAAATGGCTGATAAATCAACTGCTATACCTGTCGGTATTTTGTGAGGATGTGCTTGTTGTAGTTGCTAATGTTACTATTTTAACGGACTTTGTTATTCGTGATATTCCCAAGGACGATAGTATGTCGATTATCCTTGGTAGACCCTTTTTGAATATTGTAGGGGCTGTTATTGATTGCAACAAAGGCAATGTCACTTTTCATGTTAATGGTAATGAGCATACGGTACACTTTCCGAGGAAACAACCTCAAGTCCACAGTATCAATTCTATTGGAAAATTTTCAACGATTACTATTGGAGGTTTTGAATTTCCTCTTCCTACTGCCAAGAAATATGATATTCTTATTGTTGGGGATGTGCATATCCCAGTTGAGGTAACCTAGTGTTATTCGAAATTTCTCTAGTTTCATGCAATTCGGAATGAGTTTGTTAACAAGACTTGATCAACCACGTTAATGGATTCCTTTTGATGAGCATGGGATGGGTGAAGTTAGAAAGCACAAGTTTCTGTACCCTCTTTTTAGTTTCTGTTATTTATCTTAAATCAAGTAAAAATAGTATTTTCTGTCTGTTTTTTGAATTATCCTTGCAATAAAAAATACCCCGAAAATAAAAGTTCTCCAAATGCCCTGAAAATTTAGTATGATTTTTTCCAGAATATTTAAGAATTATTGGCACTGAGAACACATCAAGGGGACCCACCGTTTGCCCACGAGGGTGGAGGGCGCGCCCTACCCCCTGGGCGCGCCACCTGCCTCGTGGACCCCATGTGGGTCCCCTCCACTTATTCTTGCACCCACACACTTCGTCTTCCTCCAGAAAAAATCATCCACCAGCTCAAACCCGTGTTCTAGCTCATCTTGCTGCCATTTTCGATCTCCTTGCTCAAAGCTCCATTCACAAAACTGCTATGGGGGATTGTTCTTCGGTATGTGACTCCTCTAATGGTCCAATTAGTTTTTGTTCTAGTTCTGTATTTATTGCAAATTTGTGATGCTTAGGTGACCCTGTTCTTGAGCTTGCATGTCAAATTTATGTGGTCAAAAGTAGTTTTAATGCATGATATAGCCTCTAGGCACTTGTAGGAGTAGTTGCTATCAATTTTGTTGAGTTTGGTTCACTTTTATTTTGAGTCACTAAAAATTTCAAAAAAATTTCAGAGGAAGAAATATGTTTAGGAAAATGTACCAAGGTGGTTCCTCAAGGAAGCAAGGCCCAAGGCCCGCAATACGCGAGCCGGACAATAAACTACCAAGGGAGGATCAAGTGCGGCCTTGTGAATGGCCGTCGGAGGATTTCATGGTCCAGGCAGGCATCAAGGAAGAATTTGACGCATATGTGCGTAATGCTGATCTTGAGAGCTTCAAGTCAGATAAGTGCCGACAATACCTCTATTTAACTGATTCATTTGTGAGAAGGTTTAAATTTACATCCTCGCGCAATTCTCACAATGTCCTATTTGATCTTTATGATAAATCTTATACCATGGACTTAGAAGATTTTAATACTGCTTGTAAACTCCCGCAGTGGGGTAGTGCTAGTGAACCTCGCAAATCTGAATTTAAAGAATTTCTTGCTAGTATCACTGTGGGGGAATCTAGAGAAATAACACAAGCTACCATAGGGAGCATTCATTTTCCTGCCATACATTATTTTGCTCTCTTCATGGGTAGATGCATTAACGATAAGGATGAGGCATGTCACATGTGTGTTCCTGATCTTAGTGTTCTCAAGAGTGCTATATTAGGAGATAAACAATACAACTTGGGGGCTATTGTTGCACGTAGGTTGCATCTTAATGGTTTAACTGGAGATTTGTTTGGTGGAATTTATGCAACTCGTGTAGCTAACTTTCTTGGTATACCCGTACGTGGGGATGATATTGAGTTGCCTCCTGCTTATCTAGATTATAATGATATGGTTCATCATCAGTTTGTTGAGAGGAACGATCAATTCCTCCAGTACCGACTAATCTTTGACAGACGGCGCACCGTCCATGTTGCTCTCCCTGTTCCTGCTTTCTTTGATTTTCAGACAAAAGGGAGATATGTTATAACCAAGGAGGAGGCGAACGAGTACGAGAGGAGGACGGAGGCAGCTCGCCTCCAAGCTGCAGCTCATGAGGCAATTGCCGCTTCATCTCAGTACGACCCTAGCTACAACTTTGATCCATGGGCATAGACCAACTTAGGACAAAATCCTAAGCTTGGTGGAGTACGTATTTCTCACCGACATTACATGCATGTTCACACACTCATGCCAGTTGTCGATGCTCATACTTTTTCATTGTATAATCCATGCTAGTTTATTTTCTTTTTAAGCTTTCTTCTTGTGTGTTTGAAAAACCTTAAGAAAAACAAAAAAATAGTTGTAGCTTTTAGCTAGTTTACTTTCCATGATTGTCGTAGTAGTAATTAAAAAGAAAACCCAAAAAGATTTCTCGTTCTTCTTTTGCTTGTTGGGAGCTTTCCTGTGTAAATAGTTTTATTTCCTTTATTTTCCTTGGGGGTCGAGAGGAGAAGACCATGATGAAAATGTTGAGTGGCTCTCATATGCATTATTGTCGATCTAACAAAGAGCCCATATTACATTGTCTTCTTCCTTGAATTGAATGCTTGCAGATTCCAGCTTAGTCCAATGCACGTGCACTATTATTATTATCCACACTATTCGGTTGTGCAAGTGAAAGGCAATAATGACGATATATGATGAACTGATTGAGATGAGAAAAGCTGGTATGAACTCGACCTCTCTTGTTTTTGTAAATATGATTAGTTCATCGTTCCTAATTCAGCCTATTATGAATGAAACATGTTTGCAATGACAATTAGAGATTATAGTTGCCCATGCCATGCTTAATTTGCTAGGAGTTTATAGTGGTTTACCTTGCGTGCCAACATGCTATTAAAATGGTTGTGATGTGGTATGATAGGGTGGTATCCTCCTTTGAATGATTCGAGTGGCTTGACTTGGCACATGTTCACACATGTAGTTGAAACAAAATCAACATAGCCTCCATGATATTTATGTTCATGGTGAATTATATCCTACTCATGCTTGCATTCAGTGTTGATTAATTTTAATGCATGTTCATGACTGTTGTCGCTCTCTAGCTGGTCGCTTTCCAGTCTCTTTCTAGCCTTCACTTGTACTAAGCGAGAATACTGCTTGTGCATCCAACTTCATAAACCCCAAAGTTATTCCATATGAGTCCACCATACCTTCCTATATACGGTATCTACCTGCCGTTCCAAGTAAATTTGTATGTGCCAAACTCTAAACCTTCAAATAAAAATTATGTTTTGTATGCTCGAATAGCTCATGTATCAACTAGGGTTGTCTGTATCTTCCATGCTAGGTGGATTATTCTCAAGAGGAGTGGACTCCGCTCCTCACTCACGAGAAAATGGCTGGTCACCGGGATGCCCAGTCCCATGCTCAAATCAAATCAAAATAATTGCAAACAAAACTCCCCCAGGATTGTTGTTAGTTGGAGGCACCCGTTGTTTCGGGCAAGCCATGGATTGATGCTTGTTGGTGGTGGGGGAGTATAAACTTTACCATTCTGCTTGGGAACCGCCTATAATGTGTGTATCATGGAAGATATCGAGATCTCTCAGTTGTTATGTTGACAATGAAAGTATACCGCTCAAAATATTATTCATCTCTATTTCAAAACCGAGCTCTGGCACCTCTACAAATCCCTCCTTCCCTCTGTGAAGGGCTTATCCATTTACTTTTATGTTGAGTCATCATCCTCTTATTAAAAAGCACCAGTTGGAGAGCATCACTGTCATTTGCATGTATTATTATTAGTTTACATTGAGTATGACTTGACTGGATCTCTTTTACCATGAATTACAATTCCCAGTCAGCCCTTGATCTTCAGAGGTGCTCTGCATTTATGTTTTGCGGTCTCATAAAGGGCTAGTGAGATACCATCTTATTATATCATATTATGATTGTTTTGAGAAAGTGTTGTCATCTGAGATTTATTATTATTGCTCGCTAGTTGATTATGCCATTGATTTGAGTAAACATGAGACCTAAATGTTATGGTGAATATGGTTAGTTCATAATCTTTGCTGAAAACTTGAATGTTGGCTTTACATATTTACAACAACAAGAGTAAACAGAGTTTGTAAAAGTTTTTCGTTATCACTTTCAGTTTGTCAACTGAATTGCTTGAGGACAAGCAAAGGTTTAAGCCTGGGGGAGTTTATACGTCTCCAATGTATCTACTTTTAAAAACACTTTTGCCCTTGTTTTGGACTCTAACTTGCATGATTTGAATGGAACTAACCCGGACTGACGCTATTTTCAGTAGAATTGCCATGGTGTTATTTTTGTGCAGAAATAGAAGTTCTTGGAATGACTTGAAACTTCATGGAGAATATTTTTGGAATATATAAAAAATACTGACGAAAGAATCAAGGCCAGGGGGCCCACACCCTGTCCACGAGGGTAGGGCGCGCCTCCCCCCTGGGCGCCCCCCTGCCTCGTGGGCCCCCTAGTGCTCCACCGACCTCAACTCCAACTCCATATATTCACGTTCGGAGAGAAAAAAACCAGAGAGAAGAATTCATTGCGTTTTACGATACAGAGCCGCTGTCAAGCCCGAATCTCTCTCGCGAGGGCTGTCTGGAGTTCGTTCGGGGCTCCGGAGAGGGGAATCCATCGCCATCATCATCATCAACCTTCCTCCATCACCAATTTCATGATGCTCACCGCCGTGCGTGAGTAATTCCATCGTAGGCTTGCTGGATGGTGATGGGTTGGACGAGATTTATCATGTAATCGAGTTAGTTTTGTTAGGGTTTGATCCCTAGTATCCATTATGTTCTAAGATTGATGTTGCTATGACTTTGCTATGCTTAATGCTTGTCACTAGGGCCCGAGTTCCATGATTTCAGATCTGAACCTATTATGTTTTCATGAATATATGTGAGTTCTTGATCCTATCTTGCAAGTCTATAGTCACCTATTATGTGTTATGATCCATTAACCCTGAAGTGACAATAATCGGGATACTTACCGGTGATGACCGTAGTTTGAGGAGTTCATGTATTCACTAAGTATTAATGCTTTGGTCTGGTACTCTATTAAAAGGAGGCCTTAACATCCCTTAGTTTCCAATAGGACCCCGCTGCCATGGGAGGGTAGGAGAAAAGATGTCATGCAAGTTCTTTTCCATAAGCACGTATGACTATATTCGGAATACATGCCTACATTACATTGATGAACTGGAGCTAGTTCTGTGTCACCCTATGTTATAACTATTGCATGAGGAATCGCATCCGACATAATTATCCATCACTGATCCATTGCCTACGAGCTTTTCATATATTGATCTTCGCTTATTTACTTTTCTGTTGCTACTGTTACAATCACTATAAAACCAAAACTGCTACCGTTACTTTTGTCACCGTTACCACTACTATCATATTACTTTGCTACTAAATACTTTGATGCATATATTAAGTTTCTAGGTGTGGTTGAATTGATAACTCAGCTGCTAATACTTGAGAATATTCTTCGGCTCCCCTTGTGTCGAATCAATAAATTTGGGTTGAATACTCTACCCTCGAAAACTATTGCGGTCCCCTATACTTGTGGGTTATCATCCGTGTGATATGTCTCCAACGTATCTATAATTTTTTATTGTTCCATGTTGTTATATTATCAATCTTGGATATTTTATAATCATTTCGTAGTCATTTTATACCATTTTTGGTACTAACCTATTGACATAGTGCCAAGTGTCAGTTGTTGTTTTTTCCATGTTTTTTGCATCACGAAAAATCAATACCAAACGGAATCCAAATGCAACAAAACTTTACAGAGATTTTTTTTGGACCAGAAGGAACATAATGGGCCCTGGCTGCGCCTGGAGGGTGCTCCTAGGAGAGCACAACGCACCAGGGCACGCTAGGAGGCCCAGGCGCCCTGGTCGGTTGTGCCCACCTCGGGTGCCCCCGGACCACCTCTTTGCTCTATAAATACCCCAATATTCCCAAAACCCTAGGGAGTCGATGAAATATTGATCCAGCCGCCGCAGAGTCCAGAACCACCAGATCCAATCTAGACACCATCTCGGATGGGGTTCACCACCTCCATTGTTGCCTCTCCGATTCTCCATGAACTTAATACACTAGATGAGTTAGTAGCTAGATGGCTTTTCTCTCTCTCTCTCTCTCTCTCTCTCTCTCTCTTTCTTGATTCTCAATACAATGGTCTCTTGGAGATCCATATGATGTAACTCTTTTGCGGTGTGTTTGTTAGGATCCGATGAACTTTGAGTTTATGATCAGATCTATCTTTTTATATCCATGAAAGTATTTGAGTTTCTTTGATCTCTTTTATGCATGATTGCTTATAGCCTCGTATTTCTTCTCTGATATTTGGGTTTTGTTTGGCCAACTTGATTTATTTATCTTGCAAAGGGAAGAGGCGCTTTGTAGTGGGTTTGATTTTACGGTGCTTGATCCCAGTGACATAAGGGGAGCCGACACGTATGTATCGTTGCTACTAAGGATAAAAAGATGGGGTCTATCTCTACATAGATAAATCTTGTCTACATCATGTCATCGTTCTTATTGCATTACTCCGTTTCTCCATGAACTTAATACACTAGATGAGTTAGTAGCTAGATGGCTTTTCTCTCTCTCTCTCTCTCTCTCTCTCTCTCTCTTTCTTGATTCTCAATACAATGGTCTCTTGGAGATCCATATGATGTAACTCTTTTGCGGTGTGTTTGTTAGGATCCGATGAACTTTGAGTTTATGATCAGATCTATCTTTTTATATCCATGAAAGTATTTGAGTTTCTTTGATCTCTTTTATGCATGATTGCTTATAGCCTCGTATTTCTTCTCTGATATTTGGGTTTTGTTTGGCCAACTTGATTTATTTATCTTGCAAAGGGAAGAGGCGCTTTGTAGTGGGTTTGATTTTACGGTGCTTGATCCCAGTGACAGAAGGGGAGCCGACACGTATGTATCGTTGCTACTAAGGATAAAAAGATGGGGTCTATCTCTACATCGATAAATCTTGTCTACATCATGTCATCGTTCTTATTGCATTACTCCGTTTCTCCATGAACTTAATACACTAGATGCATGCTGGATAGCGGTCGATGTGTGGAGTAATAGTAGTAGATGCAGTCAGGAGTCGTTCTACTAATCTTGGACGTGATACGTATGTAATGATCATTGCCTCGATATCGTCATGGGTATTTGAAGTTCCATCAATTTCCCAATAGCAATTTGTTCACCCATCGTTTGCTATTTTTCTCGAGAGAAGCCACTAGTGAAACCTACGGCCCCGGGTCTCTTTCTCATATATTTGCCTTTGCGATCTACTTTTATTTGGCTTTTATTTTCAGATCTATTAATCCAAAAATACAAAAATACTTTGCTGCACTTTATTTTATTTGAGATCTATTTATTCCATCTATTACAACTTTCTCCCGTCCACGCACCAATTTCTGGCACCGTTACCCAAAAGGGATTGACAACCCCTTTAACACGTCGGGCTACGAGTATCTGTTATTTGTGTGCAGGGGTTGTTTACGTTGTGTTGCTTGGTTCTCCTACTGGTTCGATAACCTTGGTTTCATATCTGAGGGAAATACCTACCACCGTTGTGCTGCATCATCCCTTCCTCTTTGGGGAAATACCGACATAGCTTGAAGCGACATCAAAAGGAATTTCTGGCGCCGTTGCCGGGGAGGATCTTCAACATATACCAGGTTCCTAATCACAAATCTCATCTCCTCGCAATTTTTATTATTTGCCATTTGCCTCTTGTTTTCCTCTTCCCCACACAAAAAAAATCGTTTTATTTGCCCTCTTTTTTGTTCGCTATTTTTCCCGTTCTCTTAAACTCTCTTCTCTGTCTCCATGACCGACCGTAGAGAGACTAAGGGTTTTCTCCCGAGTTTCAATGCTTTGGATAACCCCTCTGTCCTCTCTAAGCTCATAGATAATGATGCTATGGAAAGATTTACCGGGGTTGCTAAGGAAAATTCTAATAATTTTGATGAAGATGATCCCGGAATTTTTTTTGTTATTTGCTTGATGAATCTTTGAAAGATGCTTGGGATAGGCTGTTGAGAATTCAAGCTAGCTATATGCCCCAATATCAGATAGAGATTTACCTGAAAAGTTTTTATGTTGGTCTACCTTCTTCCTTCAAGCAAGTTTTGGATTCTATATTTGAAAACGATTTTCTTAAAGGGGATGCCATTGATACTTATGAAAAGATGAAAGCCATATTTGGGCACCCCAAGGGAGAAAATGTTGAATCAACTACCCTTATGTGTTTTTTTATCAAAATGAAACAATTAAAGAGATGAAGGCTAGTTTAGATACGAATTTTCGCAACGTGCTTAATATTTCTTCTACTATCAATGGCCATGTGCTTTCACAAAACAGAAAATTAAATGCCATTGATAGAAAATTTTCCCTTTGCTTTCAAAAGGACAAGGATGACAAAACTTAGATCCTTGCTTTATGCCTAGCTAAGGGCGTAAAACTATAGCGCTTATTGGGAGGCAACCCATGAATAAAAGTTATTTTTGCTTTTTCTTCCTGTTTTTTAGTGTTAGCACAATTATGTGACTATTATGATTGTGTTTTTTATGTTTTAATTAGTGTTTTGCCAAGTAAAGCCTTTAGGTTCTTCTTGGGTGATAGTTGTTTGATCTTGCTAAAAAACAGAAACTTTTGCGCTCACGAAAATAATTCTCATTTTTTATCAGAGGGCGATAAAATACCCATTCCCTTGCAGTAGACCAATATACAGATTACTCAGGTTGTCCTAATTTTTCAGAATTTTTGGAGTTACAGAAGTATTCGAAATAGTCAGATTGCTACAGACTGTTCTGTTTTGACAGATTCTGTTTTCTTTGCGTTGTGTGCTTATTTTGATGGCTCTATGGTTTCATTTGATGAGTTTTTGCCATAGAAAATTTGGAATACAGTAGATATATTGCAAGAACAAAATATGAATTGGTTTGATACAACACTTATAGTAGTGATTTATTTTCTTATACCAACGGATCTCACGAAGGTTTTGTTGAGTTTTGTGTGATTGAAGTTTTCAGGTTTTGGGTTATCTTGTAATGGATGAAGGAATAAGAAGTAGAAGAGCCTAAGCTTGGGGATGCCCCGACATCCCAAGCTATTATCCAAAAATAAGCAACTAACTAAGCTTGGGGATGCCCCCCCCCCCGAGTGGCATCCCCTCTTTCTTGTAACGACCATCGGTATTTTACTCGAAGCTATATTTTTATTCGTCACATACTATGTGTTTTGCTTGGAGCGTCTTGTATGAGATGAATCTTTGCTTGTTTTATTTTGAGTTTTAAGTCTTGATCCCTTGTTGGACACACCTATTTGAGAGAGCCAAAATTATGTCATGACTTGTTAGAATTGCACTCTTTGCTTCACTTAAATCTTTTATGAGCTATGGACTTGCTCTAGTGCTTCACTTATATCTCTTTGAGCACGGTGTGCTTAGTATTTTTGAAGAAACGCTCTCTTGCTTCACTTAGATTTATTTGAGAGTTAGTAAAATTTTGTGCCCACCTCGGGTGCCCCCGAACCGCCTCTTTCCTCTATAAATACCCTAATATTCCCCAAACCCTAGGGGAGTCGATGAAATATTGATCCAGCCGTCGCAGAGTCCAGAACCACCAGATCCAATCTAGACACCATCTCGGATGGGGTTCACCACCTCCATTGGTGCCTCTCCAATGATGCGTGAGTAGTTCTTTGTAGACCTTCGGGTCCGTAGTTAGTAGCTAGATGGCTTTTTCTCTCTCTCTCTTGATTCTCAATACAATGGTCTCTTGGAGATCCATATGATGTAACTCTTTGGCGGTGTGTTTGTTGGGATCCGATGAACTTCGAGTTTATGGTCAGATCTATCTTTTTATATCCATGAAAGTATTTGAGTTTCTTTGATCTCTTTTATGCATGATTGCTTATAGCCTCGTATTTCTTCTCTGATATTTGGGTTTTGTTTGGCCAACTTGATCTATTTATCTTGCAATGGGAAGAGGTGCTTTATAGTGGGTTCGATCTTACGGTGCTTGATCCCAGTAACAGAAGGGGAACCGACACGTATGTATCGTTGCTACTAAGGATAAAACAATGAGATTTATCTCTACATAGATAGATCTTGTCTACATCATGTCATCATTCTTATTGCATTACTCCATTTCTCCATGAACTTAATACACTAGATGCATGCTGGATAGCGGTCGATGTGTGGAGTAATAGTAGTAGATGCAAGCAGGATTCGGTTTACTAATCTTGGACGTGATGACTATGTAATGATCATTGCCTGGATATCGTCATGAGTATTTGAAGTACTATTAATTGCCGAACAGTAATTTATTCACCCACCGTTTGCTATTTTTCTTGAGAGAAGCCACTAGTGAAACCTATGGCCCCCGGGTCTCTTTCACATATATTTGCCTTTGCGATCTACTTTTATTTGGCTTTTATTTTCAGATCTATTAATCCAAAAATACAAAAATACTTTGCTACACTTTATTTTATTTGCGATCTATTTATTCCATCTATTACAACTTTCTCCCGCCCATGCACCAATTTCTGGCGCCGTTACCCGAAAGGGATTGACAACCCCTTTAACACGTTGGGTTGCGAGTATTTGTTATTTATGTGCAGGGGTTGTTTACGTTGTGTTGCTTGGTTCTCCTACTGGTTCGATAACCTTGGTTTCATATCTGAGGGAAATACCTACCGCCGTTGTGTTGCATCATCCCTTCCTCTTTGGGGAAATACCGATGTAGCTTCAAGCGACATCACCGTGGAGCAGGTACTTGCGAAACACCAAGAAGAAGTACCGCTTCCAAGCGGAGTAGGACGCGGTGGATTGATCAAGCACCACCGGAACACGCTCGTGGATGTTGAGATGATGGACGAGTGTGGCATCGGGACCGGCAAAGGGGTTGGAGACGGTGGAGGAGGAGGAACTCATGGTGCAGCGAGGAGGGAGTGGGAAGGTGCGACACGGGTGGGCAGCTAGGGTTAGGGTTCAGCGCGGGTTGGGGAGGGAGGTGGCACGGGTTGGGGAAGTGCGGCGCGGGTTGGAGGGTGGTGGGAAGGGTGTGGCGCGGGTTAGGGAGGGTTGCGGAAGCGAGAGGGTGCGGCGGCGACCGGCGGTGGCGGCTAAGGAGGAAGCCACGGCGGCGGCGGGTGGGAGGGCGGCGGTGACCGGAGGGACCGGCGGTCGCAGCGGCAGCGGGTGGCGGCGGCGAGGGGAAGAAGCGGCGGCGCGATGGAGGCGCGGCGGCGGCGGCTAGGTCTAGGAACGACCTGCGATGGATACCATGTAGAAGACTAGAATAGGCCGTGCAGCACAATTGCATTGATCGGTGCACAAGGCACGTATATATGATGTATAGTATGGGGCCACAACCTCAACTATACAGGAGAACTAGGAGGTGGGCCCAATACACAATGTACATGCACACAATATATTCAAAAGTCGGCACCCAACCCAAAGTCTAGCTAGCACTACTTGCCCAATCTCGTACGTACAATTGCTCTATGGATAGCCAAACAAAAGCCAGATAATTACTCCTATGGAGTACCTGCCTCCCGGGGGCTTCACAGGGCGAGAGTGCCCTTCGTGCCTTTCTTTTGGCGGTGGCGTGCCATCGGGGATCTTTGCGTCGTCCGATCTGTCTGGGCAGCGCCCCTGAGGGTTCTATGATGGGTGGATTGCGGGCGTGATCATAGGACATTGTCAGCGGGTGGTTTTGTCCATGCTTAAGTGTGCCCTCTCGCGTGCCCGGTGCTACCTCTTGAGCTTGCGTTGGTTTTTTCCCTTGAAGAGGAAAGGGTGATGCAGCAAAGTAGTGTAAGTAAGTCCCTCAGTTTTGAGAACTAAGGTATCAATCCAGTAGGAGATTACGCAACAAGCCACCGAATACCTGCACAAACAAACACCAACTTGCAACCAACGCGACAAAGGGGTTGTCAATCCCTTCACGGTTATTCGCAAAGTGAGATCTGATAGAGATGGATAAACAATAATGTCGTGGATTTGTCATGGCAGATGTCCTAGTGTGAGGACTTAGTCGTGAGGCCAACGCATCTATGTGGTAGCTTGAGAGGGGTTGATCGGGACGAGAGACGCGAGGCGGATCATCACACAAGACAAGGATTTAGACAGCTTCGGGCCCCGGGAAACATCATCCGGAATAGCCCTACATGTTGTTTGTGGCTAGGACCGGTCTCATTATGCTCATGAGGGAGTCGCCGCATAAACCGGCTCTCCTCTAGTTGTGTCTAGCCTTAGCTATTTTTCTGTCCCTCTTGGGGTGCCCTGCCCCTCCTTATATATGTTGAAGGGACGGGTTACAAGACTAGTCCTAGTAGGATTAGGATTACTCTATTACAAGTGGAGTCCTAGTCTTGCTTCCTTTGTAAGGGAATATTCCTTATGCCTTTCCTCTTAAGCCAGCCCACCATCATATGAACCGGCCTACTGGGCCTTGGGCCTTGTCGTCCGCCTGACCCGCCTGCCCAATTACTAATGAGTCACCAAGATTGGGCGGGTTGCCAGTGAGTCGCCAAGATCCAGCCGGGTCATACATCTGGCTGGGTTACACTGCGGGGTATATCCCCGACATTAGCCCCTGTATATTCTTGTGTACCTTTAATTTGGATTTATCCATGTTAAACTGATCTGTAAAATAAACACAAGAACAAATTTGACAGGTTGTGCTCCGGGTTAAATATTCTTGTAAGCCGGCACATGATCATCCTTAAGTCCTTGTCATTTCCTCCTTCTAGAAAATCTGGGTCAATAGACCAGCTTCATAATCAATTTGCCTGTAGAAGAAATATTGTAAATGAAGAATCCATTTGATTCGGCCTTCAATGCTCTGACTTGACAAGAATATTGGTCTTGAAATATTCAACTGATATTCAGCCGGCTTGAAAATGTAGAACTTGCCGGGCTATGATTTCCAAAATAGCCGGGTTATAAAAACTGATAATTTTGGGTCATGATTGTTGCCAACGCTGGTTCATGATTGTTGCCAACGCCGCTTCATGATTATTGAAGACGGGTCATGATGATTGGTGATGCCGGGTCAATCTGGTTTGCTCAAAACTGAGAATTTGGAAATATTTCTCCCTTATATCCGTGTTACCTGTAGCCCCCAAGTCTTGAGCAGAGCAAAGTGATGACTTAAGACTTACTTCAATATAAATAACCACTTTGAAGAAATCTGTGTTTGTTCATTTCAGTCACTAGTAAAAACTGAATATTCCATATATATAGCCCCCAAGTGTCGGGTTGTCATGCTTGCAACAGCCTAGGACTTGTAATTGCCTTATACTCATAAAAACTTCAACCAGTGTAGCCCTCAAGGGCCGGGTCATTATGCAATAATGAGCAGGGACTTTGTAGATATGATCATGTAGACTTGAACAGCAACGTGTAGCCCCCAATGGCCGGCCCAGTAAGATAATACTGAACTGGGACTTTGTGTATACTTCTTTTAAAAGAATATCATATGATGTAACGCTCACCATGGGCTTGAACCCACGTCCATAAGGTTATGAGCTTTGTGCTCTACCAACTGAGTAGTGGATCTTTCAATATAATGGACTGAGGCTTGTGTACCTTGAATTTTTTAAAGGAGCAATTGGTAGCCCCCAAGGACCGGCTCATTACAATGGGATGAGTCGGGTCTTCAATAAGTTGATCAAAAAATGACTTTACATTAGCCCCCAAGTGCCATGGTGCATGCTGGCAGTGACATGGGACTTGCATATTTGATGTAATCTCAATTTGAATAATGTAGCCCCCAAGTGCCGGGTCATAAGCCTGCAGCGACTCGAGACTATTCCCTCCATTGCAAAAATAAATCATGTCCATTAATAAATAATAACCATTGCGCTGAAGCGACTTTAAGACCTCTATCATAATATTGGCTAATGATAGCCACAATAAAAATCCAGCCATATTGGCTATTTAGAGATTTGAATAATATAACCCGGTATGAAAACCTCAATCATTCAAATATCATCATGAAAATCCAGCCAAGTTTGGCTATTAAAGATTTGAATAACTTATCGGTTGATAAGTAAATCCAGAGTTTAAATACTCAGTGGCTCTTGGCCGATGGCGACTTAATGTGCATCCATTGTAATCCGGGATTTTTGTAACCCGACGGCTTATAGCCTTTGAGAAGATCCAGAACGGATAATCATTTTGAAGCATCAATTTTAATGATGAGCTTGGACTTGAGCATTTATATAAGTCATAGTCCTGCAAATCTTGTGGAATTAGCTCATACTGCCGGCTTACATCGCCGTATCCAATAAAAGCAATAATCCAATGATTGATAAGCGCATGATTCCAATGGCGTAATCAAAAATATACTGGCGACTTAAAGTCCATAGCCAGGGCCGGTTTAAACATAATCATGTATAACAATATCATACCTGTGATATTGAATCGTACTGCCGGTTTATGTGACCCGTCCAATAAGGGTGATAACCCAAAACTTAGAAGCCAAACCTTCCAAGTATTAATATTGTCATATGCTGGCGACTTGTCGTCGAAAGCCAGGCCGGGTTAATAGAAACCACATATATATGCTTCAGATATGAGCAAAAAGTCTCAAGACAAACCCAAAAGACTGTTTTCAAAAACTTAAGTCAAACAGAGAGAAAAATTTGAGGCTTATGATTCGAATACGATCAGTAAACGGGACCAAAGGGGTTAAGCTAGGATTCGAATACGATGATGTAGCCCCCAGTGGCTTTGGCGTTGCGCCGATCAAGAGGGTACCGACAGCTATGTTCTCTTTGGTTCGAATACGACCTATGTTTGAACAGGAAGCCCCCAAATGACCTTGAGAGTTTTTTAACGACTCTGATTCGAATACGATCAAATCGGACCTAAAAGGGGTTAAGCTATGATTCGAATATGATCAAGAAGCCCCCTAGTGGGTTTGGCATTGCGCCGATCAAGAGGGTACCGACAGCTATGTTCTCTTTGGTTCGAATACGACCTATGTTTGAATAGGAAGCCCCCAAATGAACTTGAGAGTTTTTTAACGACTCTGATTCGAATACGATCAAAGTCGGACCCAAAAGGGGTTAAGCTAGATTCAAATACAATCAGCCCCCAATGGTCTTTTCAAGCAGGATACCTATGTTTGAGTTGTGCCTTGCAACAGACTCTCTTTGGTCCCTTTAATTTTTTCTGAGAACTCGAGCTTTGCGAGAGATAAATTCTTCTTGAACCGGGATTTTGAACCAGATATTTGAGAGCTTCAAAGCTTTGTGGGAGACAGGTTTACCGTGAGGCGGATTTTAAACCGGATATCCTTCTTTTTAAGTTGAAAATTTTCTAACGGTCTTTAAATATTCGCCAATAAGGCAGTAGCCTCCGGGGCCGGGTTATTTTTCCCTCCAATGATCCGGAGTTCTTGAATCTGCTTTAAATGGGCAATCATTTACTGAGTCATGTCATCATAGCCCCCGAGTCTCAAGGCGACTCGAGGAGTTGTCTTGAGATTCTCCATATTTGACCATGATATAAACTGGCATAAGTTGTATATCTTTGATGTTGATAGCATGATGTGAATCCACAGAAGGTTGATGTGACTGCGGCGGGTTATAAATGATCTATACGAGCCGTGTCAGCAACTCGGCCAATGGTTCCTTCCAACTGGCTATTTGGAGTTTAACCAAACTGTAGTGGCGGTGACTTGTATGCCTGCCCATTGAGCCATCCAGTGCGGACGACGGTTGATAATATATGATAATTTGCCTCCAATCTGTTGAAAGAAAACCGGGCTACTCAAGCTGTGATTTGCTCATACTCAATAAATAGCTCATGCAGACAGGTGTGGCCCGACATGTTGATGTAGACCAGGCCACGAGAGACGGATGACAAAGACGACTGCAGCATCAGAGGTGAGCTGACCGCGGCGTTGTAAGCCGGTGCGGACGGGGAGAGTCGGCACCGACATTGTAAGCCAGCATGGACGAGCGAGTCTATCGCAGGCGCGGTAAGCCGCATGGACGGGCGAGTTGATGTAGACCAGGCCACAGGAGCGGCGACTTGCGCATGTTCATTCACCGGGTAGTGTGGCACGGATGAGCGCTATTGCAAAAATATTGCTGGTGCGCGCCCCTTGTGCAACACCTTTGTAATAAACAATAGTCTTGCGAAAAATATCACATACCAGAGTAATTGTTTTCAAACAATTTTAATATGTGTTGATAAAATATATAGAAAGGATAGCACCTGATGATTTGTTGGAAGAAAACCGGGTTGTAGGAGCGGCAGCTTGTGCATGTCCATTGGGCAGTTTACATGAGCGGGTGTGACCCTGATTTGTCCGGTCAATGGATGATCCGGATATGTTGCCAGTAGATAATTTTTCAAAACAGTGCAAGCCACCCAATAGTTTCAGGTAATAAAATCTTATCTCGACTATCTGTTGCCTGACTCATTATCATGTCCTTGAGATCAATTTGAGCAAACCTGCCCCTTTTCACGCAAACATGTACTAAAGTATTTACTGCGCTTCTCTTGGTCTTGCCTCATAGATATGACCAACTGTTGAAACTGCATCATGAGGTCGGACAGAAAACGGACAGCTGACTTCTTAAGCAATCATCAACTAGCTCCTTTGATGTATCCACATCTTTATTTAGAAACTGCATGGTACTTCCTCCTGACTTGAGCAGCAATGTGCTATACCGAGGCGACCCCTTGTGTAACAAGAACTTTGGTGCTTCCTCAGGACTCGACAGTAATTTGCTGTATTGAGGTTATTGCCTGTGTAAATACCAGCACGGTACCGACACCGTTGCCGTAGCATTATAGGAACTGAAGATATTGGCAGTGGCTTGGCGCGATGACGAATAAGGCCGCGGGGGCGGCAACAGAGGCACGACCGTCGAAGCATGGTGAAGCAGAAGCGGCGGCTCTAGCCAGCAGCAACGGCTGGACACTTCGTTAGCCAGGCGAGCAGCGAGAGCGGCGGTTTGTCACCGCCGTCTTTAAAATGGAGTCATGGTCAGCAGAGGTGGCGGATCAACAAGGCGTCAGGCGACTCACAGAAGGTAGGGCGAGGCCCTCGAGGCCACAGGGGCGGAGCGAGGCCGGGGCGTATCGGCGGCACGACAACCCGGTAGTGAGTCGCGGGGGCGCGGCTCGACGCAGCAGAGGCGGCGGCTCATAGCACGGCTGCTGCAGACCCGCGCTAGTGGAGCGATGAGGCGGCGGAGGTGGAGGTAGAGCAGAGGCGAGTTGTAGTGCAGAGGCGAGTTTTGGCAATGAGCAGCTCGGAGTCAGACTACCCCCATGACCCCCTCAGTGTCTAAGAAAAAACTCGGCCACATCTAATTTCTGAGTCGCCATAGCAAGGGCAACAGCCTTGCAAACGGGGAGTTTGTGAGGACTCCATAAGAACTTTGACCTTCAGTTTCCAATGTTGATCTGTGAGGGTGTCTCTCAGGCAGTAGAAACGAATGACTTTGGCAATTGGACGGGGCAGCGGTGATGGCGGTTTAAAGGCAAGGCCAGGCGCAGCTCAGCGCGACCTGCTTGCCCCAGCAGTGAGGCAGAGGAGACCCGGCGGTGAGTCAGAGAAACACTGTCCACGGAGGCTTAGGAGGCCAGATGAGGCCACAACGCCGGCGACTTGGCAGCTCGCGCGGCTGCTGTTTCGAATACCCACGACGAGGCGAGAGCCCATGGCGGCTTGTCAGCGGAGATGGCCGCAAAAGCTGGGCAGCTCGAAGGAAGAGAGGTGTCTCGGCGGCTCGAGGCAGTCACGGCCAGAAGGGCATCGAGGTGGCCGGACCATCTCTAGCGGCCGCGGTGAGCCATTGTGGAAACAGACCGGTCAAACCACAACGGCGAGAAGCAATGGCAGCTGAATCCGGGTCGTCGTTGTGTCCGTCTCCGGGTCGTACTTGTGTCCACCTCCAGATCGTGATTGATTTCCTCCCCTCCTTTTTTTTCTTTAGCAGAATCAATCTGCACTTGGACTGATCAGAGATACATCTTTTTGCTTGCAGGGGCGGCCGGCGGAATCTGTGGACTCGTAGACCAGGTCGCAACTGCTCTGTTTCCGGGTCAAAGTACTACCTGAGGTTTCCTTGGATTTGACTCGGCTTTCACTTTAGAAAAACGGTGTGGCCACAGGTGATTTCTCTCGGGCGCCGTACACACGGCACGGCGTACACATCTCGCCCAAGGCCGACATTATCAAAAATCTGTCTCGATCTCGGACTCGGCGGATCACCACGGCGCGTGAGGCGGCCGCACATCATATAACCCTAAAATAATCTTAATCTCATGCTTGCCGCCCGCGGAACACTTCATCAAACTTGAATGATGAACTCATTGTTGATGTGACTTTTTCCATACCGGCTCTTGTTGAGCTAGATAATTATGAACTTCTCGAACCCTACAAAAAATCCCTTCAAAAATTCAACATCACCGTGCGTAGGCCCCACGGTGGGCGCCAACTGTCGTGGAATTGTCACGGCAGATGTCCTAGTGTGAGGACTTAGTCGTGAGGCCAACGCATCTATGTGGTACCTTGAGAGGGGTTGATCGGGACGAGAGACGCGAGGCGGATCATCACACAAGACAAGGATTGAGACAGCTTCGGGCCCCGAGAAACATCATCCGGAATAGCCCTACATGCTGTTTGTCGCTAGGACCGGTCTCATTATACTCATGAGGGAGTCGTCGCATAAACCGACTCTCCTCTAGTTGTGTCTAGCCTTAGCTATTTTTCTGTCCCTCTTGGGGTGCCCTGCCCCTCCTTATATATGTTGAAGGGACGGGTTACAATACTAGTCCTAGTAGGATTAGGATTACTCTATTACAAGTGGAGTCCTAGTCTTGCTTCTTTTGTAAGGGAATATTCCTTATGCCTTTCCTCTTAAACCGGCCCACCATCATACGAACCGGCCTACTGGGCCTTGGGCCTTGTCGTCCGTCTGACCGGCCCGCCCGATTACTAATGAGTCACCAAGATCGGGTGGGTTACCAGTGAGTCACCAAGATCCAGCCGGGTCATACATCCGGCCGGGTTACACCGCGGGGTATACCCCCGACATTTAAAGTGATATTTTTGGTATTTTTGGTTTATGGAACAAAAAGTAAAAGATTGTAAAAGAAAGTAAATAGAAAACTGGAATTGTAGATCGGAAACTTATATGATGGAAAATAGACCTGGGGGCGATAGGTTTCACAAGTGGCTTCTCTCAAGATAGAAAATATTACGATGGGTGAACAAATTACTGCCGTGCAATTGATAGAAAAGCGCAAAGTTATGACGATATCTAAGGCAATGATCATGAATATAGGCATCACGTCCGTGTCAAGTAGATTAAAATGATTCCGCATCTACTACTATTACTCCACACATCGACCGCTATCTAGCATGCATCTAGAGTATTAAGTTCATAAAGAACGTAGTAACACCTTAAGCAAGATGACATGATGTAGAGGAATTAACTCAAGTAATATGATGAAAACCCCATCTTTTCATCCTCGATGGCAACAATACAATACGTGCGTTGCAGCCTCTGTTGGAAAAGGCAGTGCCTAGGAGGCGCTTAGGCACGCCTAGGCGCTAGGCAATGGCCAAACACCTCGCCTAGGGCATAAATGGAGGTCTAGGCAGGGCAAGTAAGAAATTGTCTACCCAAGCAAGAAATCATGCAACATAATATACTGATATGCCAAATGGGTTAGATTCCAATGGACGTAGACAGTAATTAACTTATTTATATGCCCTAAACTAATATCAACACCCATATAATAATCACAAATATACTACGAGTAAAAACTATATTATCGCCTAGGCCGCGCCTAGGGCGCTTAGGCGCCACCCAGGCACTAGGCTAAGACCAACCGCCTCGCTTACGCCTACTGCTTTTTCCAACCTTTGCAGCCCCTACTGTCACCAGGAAAGGACACCGCAAGATTGAACCCAAAGCTAAGCACTTCTCCCATTGCAAGAAAACCCAATGTAGTTGGCCAAACCCAAAGCTAAACACTTCTCCTCTGACTTGCACTCCAAGTCTCCTGGGTGTTTTCTGGTCCAAGAAAAATCATCACGAAAGTTTTATTCCGTTTGGACTCCGTTTGGTATTCCTTTTTTGCAAAACTCTAAAACAAGGAAGAAACAGAAACTAGTACTGGGCTCTAGGTTAATAGGTTAGTCCCAATAATCATATAAAATAGAATATTAATGCATATAAAACATTCAAAACAGATAATATAATAGCATGGAACAATCAAGAATTATAGATACGTGGGATACGTATCAAGCATCCCCAAACTTAATTCCTGCTTGTCCTTGAGTAAGTAAATGATAAAAACAGAATTTTTGATGTGGAATGCTATCTAACATATTTATCCATGTAATTCTCTTTATTGTGGCATGAATGTTCAGATCCATAAGATTCAAAAGAAAATTTTAATATTGACATAAAAACAATAATACTTCAAGCATACTAACAAAATAATTATGTCTTCTCAAAATAACATGGCCAAAGAAAGCTTATCCCTACAAAATCATATAGTCTGGCTATGCTCCATCTTCATCACACAAAATGATGCACAACCCCTATGACAAGCCAAACAATTGTCTCATACTTTTGATGTTCTCAAACTTTTCAACTTTCACGCAATACATGAGTATAAGCCATGGACATATCACTATAGGTGGAATAGACGGTGGTTGTGGAGAAGACAAAAAGAAGCAGATAGTCTCACATCAACTAGGCGTATCAACGGGCTATGGAGATGCCCATTAATAGATATCAATTTGAGTGAGTAGGGATTGTCATGCAACGGATGCACTAGAGCTATAAGTTTATGAAAGCTCAAAAAGAAACTAAGTGGGTGTGCGTCCAACATGCTTGCTCACGAAGACCTAGGGCAATTTTGAGAAAGCCCATCGTTGGAATATACAAGCCAAGTTCTATAATGAAAATTCCCACTAGTATATGAAAGTGATATCATAGGAGACTCTCTATCATGAAGATCATGGAGCTACTTTGAAGCACAAGTGTGGCAAAAAGGATAGTAACATTGTCCCTTCTCTCTTTTTCTCTCTTTTTATTTTTTATTTGGGCCTTCTCTCATTTTTTGGCCTCTTTTTTTTCGTCCGGAGTCTCATCCCGACTTGTGGGGGAATCATAGTCTCCATCATCCTTTCCTCACATGGGACAATGCTCTAATAATGAAGATCATCACACTTTTATTTACTTACAACTCAAGAATTACAACTCGATACTTAGAACAAAATATGACTCTATGTGAATGCCTCCGGCGGTGTACCGAAATGTGCAATGAATCAATAGTGACATGTATAAAAAATGATGAACGGTGGCTTTGCCACAAATACGATGTCAACTACATGATCATGCAAAGCAATATGACAATAATGGAGCGTATCATAATAAACGGAATGGTGGAAAGTTGCATGAAAATATATCTCGGAATGGCTATGGAAATGCCATAATAGGTAGGTATGGTGGCTGTTTTGAGGAAGGATATGTGGTGGGTTTATGGTATCGGCGAAAGTTGCGCGGTACTAGAGAGGCTAGCAATGGCGGAAAGGTGAGAGTGTGTATAGTCCATGGACTCAACATTAGTCATAAAGAACTCACATACTTATTGCAAAAATGTATTAGTTGTCGAAACAAAGTACTACGCGCATGCTCCTAGGGAGATAGATTGGTAGGAAAAGACCATCGATCGTCCCCGACCGCCACTCATAAGGAAGACAATCAAAAAATAAATCATGCTCCGACTTCATCACATAACGGTCACCATACGTGCATGCTACGAGACTCACAAACTTTAACATAAGTATTTCTCAAACTCACAACTACTTACTAGCATGACTCTAATATCACCATCTTCATATCGCAAAACAATCATAAGGAATCAAACTTCTCATGGTATTCAATGCACTTTATATGAAAGTTTTTATTATATCCCTCTTGGATGCTTATCATATCAGGACTAATTTTACAACCAAAGCAAATGACCATGCTGTTTAGAGACTCTCAAAATAATATAAGTGAAGTACAAGAGTTGATCAATTTCTATAAAATAAAACTACCACCGTGCTCTAAAAAGATATAAGTGAAGCACTAGAGAAAATTTTGCCTAGCTCAGAAGATATAAGTGAAGCACATAGAGCATTCTAATAAATCACGATTCATGCATGTCTCTCTCAAAAGGTGTGTATAGCAAGGATGATTGTGGCAAACTAAAAAGCAAAGACTCAAATCATACAAGACACTCCAAGCAAAACACATATCATGTGGTGAATAAAAATATAGCCTCAAGTAAAGTTACCGATAGACGAAGACGAAAGAGGGGATGCCTTCCCGGGGCATCCCAAGCTTAGGATTTTTGACATCCTTGAATATTACCTTGGGGTGCCTTGGGAATCCTCAAGCTTAGTCTATTGCCACTCCTTATTCCATAGTCCATCAAATCCTTACCCAAAACTAGAAAACTTCACAACACAAAACTACAACAGAAAATATCGCAAGCTCCGTTAGTATAAGAAAATAAATCACCACTTTTGGTACTATTGTGAACTCATTCTTTATTTATATTGGTGTAATATCTACTGTATTGCAACTTTTCCATGGTTCATACCCCCCGATACTAGCCATAGATGCATCAAAATAAGCAAACAACACGCGAAAAACAGAATCTGTCAAAAATAGAACAGTCTGTAGCAATCTGGGTATTTAGAATACTTCTGTAACTCCAAAAATTCTGAGAAATTAAGAAGCCTAATTTGTTTATAAATCCTCTGCAATAAGAATCAGTATTTTATCGTGCTTCTGCTAAAAATTAAAACTAATCTCCTGGGTGCAAAAGTTTCTGTTTTTCAGCAGGATCAAATCAACTATCACCGTAAGCTATCCCAAAGGTCTTACTTGGCACAAACACTAATTAAAACACAAAACCACATCTAACCAGAGGCTAGATGATTTATTCAAAGCAAAACAGGACCTAAAAAGTAAGAACAAAAATAAAATTGTGTTGCCTCCCAACAAGCGCTATTGTTTAACGCCCCAAGCTAGGCATAAAAACACGAATAGATCTAAGTATTGTCATCTTTGGCATTGGGGAAGAAAAGAAAATTTTCTTATCTATGGCATTTATCTTTCTATTTTGTGAGAGCACATGGACATTGATCGTAGAAGAAAGATTAAGCACATTGCGAAAATTTGCATCTAAACTTACCTTCATCTCTTTAATTATTTTGTTTTGATAGAAGCTCATAATGGCGGTAGATTCAGCATTCTTTTCCTTAGGGTGCCCAAATATGGTTTTCATCTTCTCATAAGTATCGATGGCATCCCCTCCAAGAAAATCGTTTTCAAAAATAGAATCCAAAACTTGCTTAAAAGAAGGGGGAAGGCCAAAATAAAAGCTTTTTAAGTACACCTCAATTTGATATTGCGGCACATAGCTGGCTCGAATCCTCAACAGCCGATCCCAAGCATCTTTCAAAGATTCATCAAGCAAATAATAGAAAATTCCGGGATCATCTTCATCAAGATTGAAATCCTCCTCAACTATCCCAGTAAGTTTTTCCATAGCATTATTATTTATGAGCTTGGAAAGGACAGATGGGTTATCCAAGGTACTTGAACCTGGGAGAAAACCCCAAGCTCTTCTAGATTCAGCCATGGAGAAAGAAACGAACAAAAAGGGAAGCGAAGGAAAGGAAAATCTTTTCAAAAATCGTTTTAGAAGTGGGGGAGAGGAAAATGAGAGGCAAATGGTGAATAATGTAATGCGAGAGCTGAGAATTTATGATGGGTACTTGGTATGTCTTGGCTTGGTGTAGATCTCCCCGGCAACGGTGCCAGAAATCCTTATTGCTACCTCTTGAGCATGCGTTGGTTTATTTCCTTGAAGAGGAAAGGGTGATGCAACAAAGTAGCGTAAGTATTTCCCTCAGTTTTGAGAACCAAGGTATCAATCCAATAGGAGACTATGCAACAAGCCACTGAATACCTGCACAAATAAACACCAACTTGTAACCAACGCGACAAAGGGGTTGTCAATCCCTTCACGGTTATTCGCAAAGTGAGAGCTGATAGAGATGGATAAACAGTAAAGTAATATTTTTGGTTTATGGAATGGAAAGTAAAAGATTGCAAAGTAAGAGAACAGAGACAGAAATTGCAAGTAAACAGAAACTAATATGATGTAAAATAGGCTCGGAGGCCATAGGTTTCACTAGAGGCTTCTCTCAAGATAGAAGTTATTATGGTGGGTGAACAAATTACTGCCGAGCAATTGATAGAAAAGCGCAAAGTTATGACGATATCTAAGGCAATGATCATGAATATAGGCATCACGTCCGTGTAAAGTAGAACGAAACGATTCTGCATCTACTACTATTACTGCACACATCGACCGCTATCCAGCATGCATCTAGAGTATTAAGTTCATAAAGAACGAAGTAACGCCTTAAGCAAGATGACATGATGTAGAGGAATTAACTCAAGCAGTATGATGAAAACCCCATATTTTCATCCTCGATGGCAATAATACAATACGTGCCTTGCTGCCCCTATTGTCACCAGGAAAGGACACCGCAAAATTGAACCCAAAGCTAAGCACTTCTCCCATTGCAAGAAAAACCAACGTAGTTTGCCAAACCAAATCGATAGTTCGAAGAGACTTGCAAAGATATCAAATCATGCAT